>NC_061834.1:25506570-25511570 GCF_019202785.1 Penaeus chinensis | reverse complement strand
CCTCCTCCCGAATAAGTCCCGCTAGGCCGGCTGCTTTGCACAAGACACGGCTTCTCCAGCCACGCCCCGCCAGCATCTACTACCAAACCTACCACTCGTATACATCAATAAACATCAACTTGTACTGTACCATGTTTCCCTGACGATCGGGGACTAATTATCTCTGCTATTGTGTGTGTGTGTGTGTGTGTGTGTGTGTGTGTGTGTGTGTGTGTGTGTGTGTGTGTGTGTGTGTGTGTGTGTGTGTGTGTGTGTGTGTGTGTGTGTGTGTGTGTTTCTGTGTGTGTTTCTGTGTGTGTGTGTGTGTGTGTGTCTGCCTGCCCGTCTGCCTTTCTGCCTCTCTCTCTCTCTCTCTCTCTCTCTCTCTCTCTCTCTCTCTCTCTCTCTCTCTCTCTCTCTCTCTCTCTCTCTCTCTCTCTCTCTCCCCCATTCCAGTTTCTATTTTCTTTCGCTTTTGATCTTCCTTCTTCCCATTCCCCCATCCGAAAAGGAGAGATCATCGTTCCCTCGTCTGAACTTCTCTTTGATTGAGCAATTTTGTTCGGATTTTTCAACTCTGTAGACTCTGATTCCAGGTTTTGATGACCTTTTTTCTCCTTGATAATGAAACAGCACAGTTACAGGTGGTCCTTAGGGCGATAACAAAACATGACAGAAAAAAAAAAGAAAGAAAAACGGAGTAATATTGTCTGCTACGCGCGCAGCTGTGGCCATGAACACACAAGTTATCTTTATTCTCGGATCTTTATCAACAGTGTTTTGTCCACTGTGTTTGTCATCCACATTCATTATCGTCAAATCACCCTTTTCGGCTGAGACAATAAAGCTCACAACAGGCGAAAGTATTATATGTTCAAGACTTAAGGTTTTGCGTGTTGTTTGTCTCTTCGTATTTTGTAAGCGACGTAACTTTTATAGAAACATTTCTTTATGTTATTTGAAATTTGTCGTTTTCTGAATATGTTCAGAGCGTAACGTGATATTATATACACACATGAAGTCTCTTGATAAAAGGATTGTTTGCTGGAACAAGTAAATGTACCAGAAAGAAATGAGACCGCGGTCGTTGCAGCACAGACAACACCATTACTGTCAGAAAAAGACGGTTCATAAACACTCAAAATTTTACACGGTTACCTTGTTGAGCGGTCCTTCTGTCTCGTCATGTCTCCCCATTCTACAAATTGGACGTGTAAATACCACAACACTGATAACAGGGATGAATGTACAAAAGGCTAGATAAACTTTGAGGTAATTTAGCGTAATCTTATTTCAATTAGACCACATAATAAAATCAAATGCGCTGTGGAACGCATAACCTCTTTAATAGCTGATCCACCTTAGTACAGTCACCACGCCCTTCGTACTAAAAAGCTCTCATACATATGTAATGCATTCCGATGGATGAGTTTCAATTGTATCGCCCTCCAGTAATGGTTCTCTCTCTCATTATGGTATCTGCACACTTCTCCTTATCAGGCTGGAAATCAGTTGATTTTGAGATTAGCAGCTTCACGGGAACTTTGTAATTAGAGACCAGGAGAGGAGAGTGCATTAACTGCATTAGTGCGTTTGTTTGATGCTCTGAGAGAGGTCGAGTCGGAGCGTTGAAATGACCAATCGCTGTAAACATCCTAGATATTGCAGTCGAGGCAAAGAAAAATGGATGGAAAGTGATTAAGACCACTGAATGGCATAAATAACAAATGTCAGAAAAATTAACTCGATTCGACGTACTGAAAATCCCGACCGGTATGAGAGATCGAGCGGAGAGGAATAATTACAGCAGAATATACGAGAAAGAAATCAAAGAGAGGGAAGTTTTCCTAAATAATTTCCCCTCAGTGGTTGCTGGACGTCAACAAGTTGTGCTGCCTGCTGAAGTATCCCGTCATAAAGGTCAGCTCTAGAGGGAGAGAGAGGAAGAGGGAGAGAGAGAGAGAGAGAGAGAGAGAGAGAGAGAGAGAGAGAGAGAGAGAGAGAGAGAGAGAGAGAGAGAGAGAGAGAGAGAGAGATAACACACAGACACACACACACACACACACACACACACACACACACACACACACACACACACACACACACACACACACACACACACACACACACATATATATGTATGTATGTGTGTGTGTGTGTGTGTACATATATATATATATATATATATATATATATATATATATAGAGAGAGAGAGAGAGAGAGAGAGAGAGAGAGAGAGAGAGAGAGAGAGAGAGAGAGAAGAGGGAAAAGAGAAAAGATTAATGAAAGAAAATCAGAGAGAGAAGAGAAAAGAGCTAAAATTAAACAGAGAAGAGAAAAGAGAAGACAGGAGAGAGAAGAGATAGACAGATAGACGGAGAGAGAGAGAAAGAGAAAAAGAAGAATCGGATGGTGGCATCCCAAAGAATGAATAGTCGCGCACATCGGTCGGTAATGAGCTCCGCTTTTGAACTCTTGACTCGCTTTAAAGCCCGGCGTGGCCCTGGCTCTTGGCCGAGCGTAATTAATTTTACTGGCGCAGGGCCGCTAAGCCGGTCGCTTGGCTTGGAAAAACACGAGATGCTGCGTCCTCGCCTCTCGCGGCGCGGTCAGCTGACGGGGCTGCCAGCCGCCGAGGATGTGCGTATTCTCTGTATTTGCTGGTTTGCTTAAGTCATTTCATGTTTGTTTGCAAAATGACTGATTTAACCTTATATCTTTAGCATCAGGATTTTGGCGTGTTTCTGTGAAATGGAATATCCTGGCAGTGTCGGCATGTTACATAGGTAGGGACCACTGCTTATTCACTTTCCTCCCTCGTTCGAAATCTTAATCATGGCTTCTGCATCCCGTTTCCCCATTACCTGTGCAGTACAACTAATAACGACTACAAAAATCACTTTGGGAATCAGCAGCAAGAGGGTGTATCTGTCCTGCTGACGGCCTCTCAGTTCGTACAGGTACAGCAGCCACCGCCGAGGCTGCAATTAGGGCGTAATTAATGAGTGGTTAGTCCTTTGATGACCACTAAACCGGGCCATTACCGCAGTTGCCAGCTTAAAAGTTAAACTCGAACAAAACCACAATTTTTTTCTGAAAAGTTATGATATATATATATATTTTCCAGTTATTTCCTGTTATTATTACCATTGTTCTATGGCGAATGAAATTGCATTCAAGATTATTCGGAGCAGGAATTACATCCGTGAATTTCAAAATGCGGCTCTTATGAACATCACTCTTCTGTATTTTTTTTTCTTGTACGACCTGGATTAAAAATTCTGATCTTATTATGTGACAATTTTTTCCCTTAATCACAGAAACGTAATGTCGCAATTATAAGGATCAAACGACTGCTTTTCCCCACGAGTGTCCGGCGAAGGTCAAAGTTTAAAGATGGGGTTATTGTGTGCAGAGGGTTTTCCTACCTGTAAGACCCTTAGTTTCGCATAGAAGAATTGAAAGCTTCGTCATCAACACCTATGTGTTTCAAAAGTTATTAGATATGATAAAAAAGTTTTTGCTACGTTCGTTTCGTCTCTATGTACCTAGCCCTAAACTTACAGAACGATAAGTTCAGTATTTTTCGTACATGCTGTCTCTCGCCCACGGCTGTCACTTGTCCGCTTGTCAAATCTTCAGTACAGACTACCAGTACACCAGCAACCATACGCGCTCACACACACACACACACACACACACACACACACACACACACACACACACACACACACACACACACACACACACACACACACACACACACACACGAATATGCACATCCGCTCACTCCATAAATACACACGAGAGGCCACCCTGGACCTGTAACTTTACTGGTGCTCGTAGCGTCGTCGGACACAGCTGCGTTCCGCCCCACGCAAATCCCCGACGAGTGAAATGGATGTTTCGGAGCAAAAGTTCAAACTTTATTTATTGCCGGATTTTGCTAAATGACACTGGAATACACCTGCTTCTTAAGAATGGCGGTGAATGAGTTTGTGATTGTTTGTCTTTTGGTTTATGGCATAGTTGCTGTTGGTATTGCTAATATTATTATTATTATTGCTATTATTATTATTATTATTATTATTATTATTATAATGATAACGATGAATACCATATTTTTTATCATTATTATTATTGTTATTATCACTATTATCATCATCATCACTATCATCATCACCATCATCATGCACACGCAACGTATACATCTTTGTCGTTCACGTAAACGCGTTACCTCCGCCTCGCTGTGGCAATTATGTGTGTTATCTTCAGCTTCCGGGTGTTGTTATCCTGGCGAGCGTCTTTCCTGAATCACATCACCAGTTCTCTCCTGACTTACCATCTTCATTTCCTCTTCCTGGGTTACGCTAGGTCTCCTTCGGTATTTGGCGTCTCTTCGTGGTTTCTTCCTCTTCTTCATCTTGTTCTTCGTTTCCGTCTTCCGCCTCCAACTCTTTTGTTGATTTTTTTTTTCGTCTCTATTGTTTGTTCTGCTCCGTCCTCGAATTCCGCCGTGAAATAAAGATGAAATTTTCTCCTTTTTTCAGAAGAGTAAATAAAGCCGGCTGTCTCGTCGCCTTCTTCGCTCTAATGGTTTATATCTTTCTTCTTTTCACTTTCACACACACACACACACACATACACACAGATTCACATATATATATATATATATATATATATATATGTATTGTTTGTGTGTGTGTATGTGTAAATGTATATATAGATTTACATACACATACACACACACACACACACACACACACACACACACACACACACACACACACTCACTCACTCACTCACTCACTCACTCACTCACTCACTCACTCACTCACTCACTCACTCACTCTCTCACTCACTCACTCACTCACTCACTCACTCACTCACTCACTCACTCACTCACTCACTCACTCACTCACTCACTCACTCACTCACTCACTCTCTCACTCACTCACTCACTCACTCACTCATCACTCACACACACACACGCACACGCACGCACACACACACACACACA
>NC_061834.1:25476570-25479070 GCF_019202785.1 Penaeus chinensis | reverse complement strand
GTTATTTTTATCGTTATTGTTATCATTATATTATTATTGTTATTACTATTATTATTGTTGTTGCTGTTGTTGTTATCATTATTATTGTCATTATTATTATCACCATAGTAATGACGATGATAATAACAATAATAATAATAATGAAAAAAATAACAATGATGATATTACTACTACATTTCTATTATCATTATTATTATTATTATTATGATGATCATCATCATCATTATAATTGTTATTATTATTATTATCATCATCATTATTATTATTATTATTATTATTATTATTGGTATTATTATTATTACTATGATTGTTATCCTTATTGTTGTTGTTGTCATTATCATTAATATTTTCAGCAATATTGACATTTTCAGCAATATAGGTATAATTTTCATAATCAAGAAGATTGTTATAATAGTAAATGTAGCATCTGGGTTTTCACAGAGACAGTGACGTTGTTTTGTGAAATCTCTACTCCCCTTGCGTCTTTCTGTATACCTATCTTGCGTGTTTCTTTTCTTTTTCTTTTTATCTTCAAAGTTTCCCACTATCATAAATTGGTGCTCTCATCATTCGGAAAATGCGTTCATCTATTTCTCTGTCATCATTACCCAAAATCCATTTTAGAGTTACGTACTGAAGACACATTTTCATCACCGTGATTAAGTACAGCGTTACATCTACAAATGTCTGTAGCTTAGTGCGTGTGTCAGGAAGCTTTAGGAGAAAGCCTACAGCCTTACGCGAGTCCAGCTGTTCTGAGGTGCTAGGAGAGACGGGCCGGGCTGTGGCATTACCAAAACCGTCATAATACTACATCTTTAATCCGCTAACCCTGCAGCAAGGCCCTCCACCTCTAGCTATATACATTATCTCAACCCTCGTCCCTTTTGAAATTATTCTTTACTACCCTTTTTCCCCCTTTTTCTCTGTCTCTCTCTCTCTCTTTACGGGGGTTTGAGGGGGTGGGGAGGCACGAAAGACGGGGTCTTTGATCATCCTCCAGTCGGCCTCCCACCAAATCCGCAATGAGACTTAAACACGGCAGTAGCGTTTCTCTGTGTGCGCTGGTTCGCGGGGCTCTTTTTTTGCTAAACTTCCTCTTTGATTCTGAACAAAGAGAGAGAGAGAGAGAGAGAGAGAGAGAGAGAGAGAGAGAGAGAGAGAGAGAGAGAGAGAGAGAGGCAGGCAGGCAGGCAGGCAGGCAGGCAGGCAGGCAGGCAGGCAGGCAGGCAGGCAGGCAGGCAGGCAGGCAGGCAGGCAGGCAGCAGGCAGACAGACAGACAGACAGACAGAGACAGAAAGAGAAAGTGAAAGATGGAGAGAAAGAGGGGAGAGGAAATAATAAAAGCCAAGTTCAGTGGCTGCGACGCGAGATCCAATATATCTTGCTCGTGTGGATGCGAATTCGGTGTTTGCGGTCCTTGCGGGGATGTAAAGAAACGCACTTTTTGAGCCAGGGAGGAAGGAGTGCGCGCTATTTCCGAGTCTCGCCCCTGCACGTGCTCGGGAGGACCTCCTCTTATCAACGCCTCTTTCCTTTTATTCAGCCTTGCCCCTCGTCGCTTATTCTGGGTCCTCCCTGAGCCCTTCTAAGAGCTTTTCCTTCTTTCACGGGGCCTTTGATAGGGGGACGCCGGAATTCTGTACTTTATTTGCTTGTGAAATGGTCATCAGGTCCTCGCTGGGGCAGTTACCCTTCCGTCTGTTTGTCTGTGTGCATCTATTTCCTTTCATTATCATTATGTGTGTATATTTTTTTTCAATAGTTTATTGTTTTGAGCTTCTCTGTGACAGTTAGTTATTTACCTGCTTATTGTTTTTGTTTTCATTAATTATATATATATCATTACTGATGCTTCTATTATTGTTGTTATTGCTATTAGTTTAATTAATGTTATCATCATTGTTATTGTTATTGATATAATAATAATAATTATTATTATTATTATTTTTTATTGTTACTATTATTATTGTTATTATTATTATTATTATTATTATTGTTATTATTAATAATATGATTATTATCGTCATTATTTTGTATTATTATTATTGTTGTTGTTATTATTATTATTATTATTATTATTATTATTATTATTATTATTATCATTATTATTATTATTGTTGTTATCGTCATCATTTTGTTATTATTATTATTATTATTATTATTATTATTATTATTATCATCATCGTTATGGTTATCGTCATTATTCAGATATTATTATTATTATTATTATTATTATTATTATTATTGTTTTTGCTATTATTATTACCATTATCAATAATCGCCATTTATCATCATCATCAACATAACATTATAATTATCAATATTATTAATAATTATTACTACAATTATCATTAGTAGTAACAGTCGCATGAATGTTGTCGACATCATCAGTGCTAACAGTTATCGTTGCATTAGTGGTATCAGGTGTATGGAAGTCATTTTCATTATCTTTATTGATATTGATGTTGCTAATAACATTATTGTTCTTACCCTTAT
>NC_061834.1:25466570-25469070 GCF_019202785.1 Penaeus chinensis | reverse complement strand
CACACACACACACACACACACACACACACACACACATACACCATACACACAGATATACAAGTGTAGAAAAGGTATGAATGAGAATGAATATCTTCACAATACAAGAGATGTATTTGGCCGGTTTCGATTATATTATCGTCAGAATATAATGTATTTCTGACGAAGCTGTAATCGGACCCAGTGAAGTACATCTCTTGTATTGTGAAGATATTCATTCTCATTCTTGCCTTTTCTACACACACACACACACACACACACACACACACATATACACACACACACACACACACACACACACACACACACACACACACACACACACACACACACACACACACACACACACACTACATATATATATATATATATATATATATATATATATATATATATATAGTTCACCCTATACAAAACAATCCATTGCATTGTGGCATCTATGGGATGAAAACGCTTCGGGAGTCCATCCTGAGGAAAAATCCGGAGCCGGAGCCCCTAAGGCAGTTCAACGTCGCTTGCGACCTCGTTCTGGCAACTCCTGCAACGGCGCTGGTGCCAATCTTTATCGGTCTTTGCCTTTCCTTTGGATCCTTCAGCTGCGTGGAGAGAGGAAGTCTGCTGCATGGGCAACAGCTTGCTCCTCACATTCTTTCACCCATCTACTGATAGAGTCAATAATGATGGAGACCATGTCATATACGTATATGTATGTATATATAGATAGATAGATAGATAGATGTGTGTGTGTGTGTGTGTGTGTGTGTGTGTGTGTGTGTGTGTGTGTGTGTGTGTGTGTGTGTGTGTGTGTGTGTGTATATATATATATATATGTATATATATATTTATATATATGTATGTATATATAATGATCATTGGAAGCTAGTGCAATATATAACAAACATACTCAGCAAACTGAGTTACAGCCTGGTTATGCAGTGTAATGGAAGAATTAAAGGGAAAACTGCCCGTGTGTTTGCGAGGCGAGACACGCGTTCCATTTCTTACAATCTTCGCCGTTCGCGGCGTGTGCAGCGGCCCTTGCATCCCCGCGGCCCTGATGATGATGTGGCAGAAATGAGCGAGGAGAAGAGAAGCAACGGATGAGCGGAGGACAATCTCGGAGGCCGGAACCACGAGGACAGATCTCTCGCATATAAATTCCAGGTCCGAAAAAAATGAATGGAAATAAAATGAAAAAAATGGACGGTCCGAGAGACAAAGGAATGTGTTATGCACCCGCGGGTCCGGAGAATGTGTAGAGTAGAATGAGCAGCAATGGAATGCAGCCTTTATTACCTGTGGGGAAAGATGGAAATTCTTGCTTAGAAGACAGAACTTTTGTCGTGGAAGGAAGTTTGGTTCCTGGGTGAGGAAGGAGAGCCGAGCCGGGCAAGATGCTGAGCTGACTTTGGCGGATGTGCAAGCGCGCTGGTCAAGCGAACGGGTTCCATTGTCACAATTGTTAAGGTTGCATAGCATGGCTTTATATGCTGTATTATCGAAAAATCAAACCACTCTTCATCTTATCCATTCTCGTTCAAATCTTTCTCAGCGACTACTCGTCGGATTAGCGCAGGAGCCGATCCGTGTTTACACAGAGAGGAATGCCGGTGTTTTCTTGGGAGGGAAGAATAATAGAAAAGTTTTTAGATCGTTTCCTTTCAATGAAAGTTGCACAGAGAGGATAATATGGAGAGGGGAGAGGCCAGGGAGTGAGAGTACGGCTGGGAAGAGGAACTTGGAGCTTGCACCCATTTCAATCACCAACACTGTCACCTGCACCACACGACTGTGATATTCATACATACTATGATTTTTAAGACAACGAATCTGTTGGTGAACACTGACGTCATATAACAATTGAACAAACAGTAACACTAATTAGCACTGTATAAAGTCTAAAACTAATAATTGCCATTACTATGTACGGTAACAGCGAAAAGGATGACAGTAAACCCTACAGTATCTTCGACTGACACCTAAAAACAGCGAATTGGACAAGGGCTGTCACCATATGATGAGGGAACTAGAACAAGCCACGTTGTTCACCCCCATTACATGCTTGCTCGAGTAGCCACCAAAACAACGGAGGAAGGCGGGGAAATACCAACAAATCCCAACACAAAGGAGGGCCTTGCTTATCTCGAAAGGATGGCTTACCTGTGACGATAGAGGGACAATGGAACACGGAAATTAGATTAGACCTGATTTTCCTCTGAGGGCCCTGAAGTATTAAGTTAAGCCCAGAAAAAAAACATGGTGAGAAGCTCGCCATCCCCCCACGCCCCCTTTCATTCCATTGGATGGGAGGAAAAGTCTTTAAGTACTGTTGACAAGTAGGACATAGTTTCCCCTACTTCGGTACTGTCAGCACGTTAAGGCTGTTCCTCGGGGGTAGATGATGAAAATAGGAAGAGAAAGTTGCTGGGCGCGGAGCGGTGAAGGCAAGGGGATAGGAGGAAAAGCTAATAAAATCGACAGTTGCCGGGTTGATGAAAATACG
>NC_061834.1:25416570-25419070 GCF_019202785.1 Penaeus chinensis | reverse complement strand
TTGTAGTGTTTGCTGTATATGTTATCGTCGTACCTTTCCTTATGTTATTTTATGTATACTTGTTACGTATATTTTTATTCCAAATCTAACAGTTTATTGTGGGAACTTGAGGTATAACATTACAGTTCTTGCACGTAAATATCCCGCTTCATTTTTTTTTCTCTCACATTCATTTCTCTACCTCGATCCTGTAGACCAGATGCTGTACCAGAATCTGTTACTGGTAGACAGCAAACCCTGCTGTCTACTTTATCTAACTTTGCTTTATCATCATACGTCTAGGCTCGGATGTGAGTAAATCTTTCCGCACGGAACGGTACCATACTACTATATTTTGAGAACTGACTTTGTTTGTTGGTTCAAAATGAAAAAAAAAAAAGGAAATCGCGTTCATTGTTATACTTTCATAATTTATCTCTTAGTCAACTATTGTTTTTTTTTTAATGTACAGAAGCAGCATCACAAACAAACGCGCGCGTAAGCACAGACCCATAACTTCATTCTCGCTCCCGTACGTGTGACAGGAATGTCGGGGCAATAATGTACCATCAGCTTCCAGTCCTCTGAGCCATGGCTGCCTGGAGGCGACAATGACGTGTTTTCGCAACGGCTTCCTCTTGTTGATCATGTCTCCTAAGAAACTCCTTTCGCCTTTATCGTTTCTTAATAAAATATCGCATTGTTAGCGCCAGTGAAGGCAGATGTAACTGCGGTAGCGATCTCTATGGAAAGCTACTCCATGATGAGTGGGTGGGTTGGGGGTCGGCTTAAGGTGTAGAGGTCTGCTTCCCCTCATAGTTCATCTGTCTCCTCTCTCCTGCAACCACCTCTCTATATCTATGTATTTCCGTGTGCATATATATATGTATATATGTAAATATATATATATATATATATACATACATATATATATATATATATATATATATATATATATATATATATATATATATCTTACATGCATATCTATCTATCTATTTATCTATCTATCTATCTATCAATCCACACACACACACGCCAGGATCCCTTAACTCTTAGCGCCTCCCCCTATGGCGTCTTTATCGGTGATTCTAATTCCGTTTTCGTGATGCTACAAGATTAGTGTCAGTGTTTTACGCCTCTTCCCCCTTCTTGTTGTTCCTCCGCTCTGTTGTACCTCTTTTCACTTCTTCATGTCCTGCTCTCTCGCTACACATCATGCCATGGCATCGATTCCGTACGATGTGCATTTTATACACGTATCTTTAATTCGTTTATTTCTTTGCCTCTAACGCGTAGCGATCTTCTCTGGCCGGAATGCTTGCTTGCCTCGTCTTTTCCTATTTTGTCTCACCTTAAAAAGATCCGACCACCCGTGGCACGCTTTCCCTCTCGGGGATATCCCTTCTCAAGTTTTTTGATGGTTCCCTTTACTCTCTTCATCTCCAAGTTTATAATTTCATCAGCTGTTACGTCTTTCAGCCCTCTTTCGCTACTTTTCTCCTCTCTCTCCTTCCCCTCTTCCGCTCCATCCTATTGAAGGTTCACAAAATTTCGGTGATATATTGTTTGCAATCTCATGAATATTTCATGTCACTTTATTATATGGCCTTATATATATCTAAGTTACTTTACTTTTAAGAAGTCATTTCTGAAATATTTTTGTACATCAAAAAAATTCTTGACCCTGCATATTTACATAAACTCCATGTAAACAGTATAATTATTGTTCTTTATGTGCAACCATTAAACCGTTTCTTCACAAAAAGCTTGCCTTATGTCATCGCTCGTGAATCTTCTCAAGACTTTCTTTATCCCTCCCATGAACCACCTTGGACACTCACTGATTTGTTCACTCATCTGGGCCTCCAAGAGCCGGCTCACTCCGACGCAGAAACGCGATATCTTCCACACTCTTATAATCTCTTAGAGACGTTTCTGGTTTGGTCGAGGCTGGGGATGTCGACACCCGTTATTTCTCAAAACCTTACCAAGAGCCTAGGCGACTTCCTCTGTTGCCACGGGACCCATGTCAACCTTTTCTCTCTCTTTCTCTTCTCCCTTTCTCTCTTTCCCTCTCTTTCTGACTCTCTCTCTCTCTCTCTCTCTCTCTCTCTCTCTCTCTCTCTCTCTCTCTCTCTCTCTCTCTCTCTCTCTCTCTCTCTCTCTCTCTCTCTTTCTCTCTTTTTCTCTTTCTCTCTTTAGCTTATTTTCTTTACTAAGTTACAGGGAAATCTAAACAACAGTGTGTGTGTGTGTGTGTGTGTGTGTGTGTGTGTGTGTGTGTGTGTGTGTGTGTGTGTGTGTGTGTGTGTGTGTGTGTGTGTTTTTATTAATTTATTTTTTTGAACAGCCATTCATTCCACTGCTCTAACCACTGGACCATCACGGCAGATATATATGTATATATATATATATATATATATATATATATATGTATATATATATGTATATATATATATATATGTATATATATATATATATATATATATATATATATATATAATACACACACACACAC
>NC_061834.1:25406570-25411570 GCF_019202785.1 Penaeus chinensis | reverse complement strand
ATCAATTTATCCATCTCAATATCTCTCAATCTATTATCTATCTAAATACTTTCTACATGTCCATCTCTCTCTCTCTCTCTCTCTCTCTCTCTCTCTCTCTCTCTCTCTCTCTCTCTCTCTCTCTCTCTCTCTCTCTCTCTCTCTCTCTCTCTTAATATTTATCTATCTGTCCATCTCTCTATCTCTCTATCTATCAGTCTTTCTATATATCTGTCTGTATATATTTATTCTCTCTATCAATCTAAATATCTGTTGATCATTCCATTTGACCATCTATCTATCTACCTGTATATCTATTACCTATCTATCTATCTACTTTGGTATATATATACTTGATTAACAAATGAATGTATTAATTAATCAAACAGTGTGTCTGTCTTTGTCAAAGTTTATTTATAATAAACACGCTTTGATGCTTGTGCCTCAAACTCAGCAGGATATCAGTACTTCAGTGGAGTGCTTTTGATTTAGAAATCATTTCTAATGTTATAAAACATGTATATAACGAGATTCTACTCCACCTTGTGAATCAGGTGTGAGTTTTGCAAAAAAAGCGTATTTTAGAAGTAAATGCATAGAGATTACAAGCACGCACGCACGTACGTACTTACGGACGCAAGCACGTACGTGCTCTCTCACGTACACGGAGCGAGAGAGTGAGAAAAAGAGAGGAAGATAGATAAAGAGAGAGAGAGAGAGAGAGAGAGAGAGAGAGAGAGAGAGAGAGAGAGAGAGAGAGAGAGAGAGAGAGAGAGAGAGAGAGAATGAGAGAGAGAGAGAGAGAGAGAGAGAGAGAGAGAGAGAGAGAGAGAGAGAGAGAGAGAGAGAGAGAGAGAGAGAGAGAACAAAGAAAGAGAGGCAGACATGTTACTCTCCCCATTCCACAACTCTCCGAAATCGACCCGGCCATTTTTATCTCCAGATCATGTGTCTTGATATGCATCTTCGAATGATATGACCCCATTGTAGCATTCAGACGGCGCCCTTCACGTGAACTTGAGGAGCGAAGGCATCCTACTGCCGGGGCGGAGAGAGAGAGAGAGAGAGAGAGAGAGAGAGAGGGGGGAGGAAGGGAGGAAGGGAACGAGGAAGGAAGGGAGGAAGGGGGTGGGAGGGAGGTAGGAAGGGGGAGAGAAGGAGAGAGGGAGGGAGGAGGGTGAAAAGGAGGAAGGGGGAGAATGGGAGGGAGAGAGGGAGGGAAGGGGGGAGGGAAACAAGGAGGAGGGGAGGGAAACAAGGATGGGGGGAAGGGAGGAGGCCGGAGGGAGGGGGAGGGCGGCGTAGGTGGCGTGGCACAGATAGGAGGCGGAGGCGGGGGTGGGCGTCAAGCTAGCTGTGTTCCCAGCAGAGAGGTAGGGAAGGAGGGGGCCACTTCCGACCATAAGGTGATCAATACCAAACATTGCAGGAAAGGTTGCAAAGTCCTGCTCAATCGTGCAATGGGCTGGCGAACATGATTACTTTTGGGGGATGACAATGCGAGCCGCGATGTGCCCTTCCGGGTGCGCCGGCGAAATCCGGGGCCCGATAACCAGCAACAGAGAAACAGGGTAATGCATGCAAACTGCCCTTTCACACCACTTTGCACAGATGCATAATTCACACGCGCTAACATATGCAACAAATAAATCAAAACAGAAAATAAAAGACCCAACCCTTCCTCAGAAAAAGAAAGAAAGAAAGAAAAAAACAACAACACCGGAAGGAGACAGGATACCCGCGCCCAAGACTGGCCATGGAGTGAACATGGTGCCTAAATTTGCTAATCACTCATGTCTGATGATATGGAAAGTACGATTGGCGAGTCCATAAAATGCGAGGGTGGAGTGGAGGACAGCAATAGAAAATCAATACTGAGACCGGCATCCACCCTCACTATCACCCACCTCTCCCACCTCCCCCTACTCTCTCTCTCTCTCTGTACATACTTCTCTTCGCTCTTTTTCTCTTCTTTTTCTCCTTCTGTCTTTCTGTCTCTCTTTTTGATCGTCTTTCTCTACCTGTATCTTTGTCTTTTTCTTTCCTCTCTCTCTCTCTCTCTCTCTCTCTCTCTCTCTCTCTCTCTCTCTCTCTCTCTCTCTCTCTCTCTCTCTCTCTCTCTCTCTCTCTCTCTTTCTCTCTCTCTCTTTCTCTCTCTCTCTTTCTCCCTCTCTCCCTCTCTCTCTCTTTCCCTCTCCCTCTCTCTCTCTTTCCCTCTCTCCCTCTCTCTCTCCCTCTCCCTCTCCCTCCCCCCCCTCTCTCTCTCTCTGTCTCTCTCTCTCTCTCTCTCTCTCTCTCTCTCTCTCTCTCTCTGTATATATATATATATACACACACACACACACATACACACATACACACACACACACCTGTGTGTGTGTGTGTGTGTGTGTGTGTGTGTGTGGGTGGATGTGTCTGTCTATCAGTCTATTTTTATCTATGTATCTCTCTTAATCTCTCTCTCTCTCTTCTCTCTCTCTCTCTCTCTCTCTCTCTCTCTCTCTCTCTCTCTCTCTCTCTCTCTCTCTCTCTCTCTCCCTCTCTCTCTCTCTCTTCTCTCTTTCTCTCTCTCTTTCTCTCTCTCTCTCTCTCTCTCTCTCTCTCTCTCTCTCTCTCTCTCTCTCTCTCTCTCTCTCTCTCTCTCTCTCTCTTTCTCGCTTTCTCTGTCTGTCAGTCAGTCTCTCTCCTTTACTCTCTATCTTTCTCCCACATTCCCTCTCTCTCTCTCTGTCTATATATCTATATCTATATCTATATATACATATATATATATATCTTTCTTTTTCTTTCTCTCTCTCTCTTCACACACCCTACTCTCATCGTCCGCCCCCCCCCCCACTTCTCTCACTCTCTCTCTCTCTCTCTCTCTCTCTCTCTCTCTCTCTCTCTCTCTCTCTCTCTCTCTCTCTCTCTCTCTCTCTCTCTCTCTCTCTCTCTTGCTCGCACACTCCATTTCTCTTTGTTTTCATTCTCCCTCCCCTACTGCAACTCTACCTTTCCTTTTCTCCCACTCTCCCATTCAATTTACAGACATCTCCGTCCAATATAGTGTTGTATCTAGCATCTGCAGCTTGTCACCATCTTATAAACCCTTGGTCACCCTCACGCTCGCTGACCATACTTTCCGTATATGAATGGTGTGTTGGACAGACACCTCATTCTTCGTTCCTTCCTCGCTCTCTCCTTCCCTCCCGATGGTAGGAAATGGTGCGATTGTGATGAAGGTGGTTGTTTGATAGCTCACGTGTTTCGGGCTTACTAGGCGTAATCAGAGTGGGTAGAGGGCTCTTAGTTCAGTGGTGGATAGATCGCGTTAGATGGCGGTGGTGATTTAGCGAGAAAGGGTGAGCATTAGAGAGTAAGAGGAGGAGAAAGATAATAAGAGAAGGAGAGAAAGAGAGGAGAGAAAGAGAGAAGGAGAGAAAGAGAGAAGGAGAGAAAGAGAGAATGAGAGAAAGAGAGAAGGAGAGAAAGAGAGAATGAGAGAAAGAGAGAATGAGAGAAAGAGAGAAAGATAGAAGGAGAGAGAGAGAGAAGGAGAGATAGAGATAAGAAGAGATAGAGAGAAGAAGAGACAGAGAGAGGAAGAGAGAGAGAGAGAGGAAGAGAGAGAGAGAGAGGAAGAGAGAGAGAGAGAGGAAGAGAGAGAGAGAGAGAGAGAGAGAGAGAGAGAGAGAGAGAGAGAGAGAGAGAGAGAGAGAGAGAGAGAGAGAGAGAGAGAGAGAAACAGAAGCGAGGGAGTTGTAAAACAAGAAAACTCAGTACGTGAAAATGAACAGAATATACACTCAAAATGGTCAAAAATATGTTTTTTTTCCGGGTCGAGCGTCAAGAGCTTGTTTGTGATGAAGGCCAGACAACGAGGCTCGAAGTGGGCCATGGAGGGCGCGCGGAGACGACCCGGACGTGGCCTTGGAAACTGGGTCAGGTGTCAAGCCGTGTGTCCAGCCGGCGGAGGCTGGAGGCCCGGCCTCTTCCGTCTTTTCCTCGTCCAAAAGAAAAGGAGAGAGAAAAAGAAAAAGAAATAAGAAGGGGAGAAATCGTCGCGCCTTTTTCTCGTTGTCTCTTCTCCCTCTCTCTCGATTTTGGACTTCCCCTTCTAACATTTTGATTTGATGTCAGGCTGGATTTCTCTGTCGTGAAACCTCGGCGAGGAAAGGTCATTAACAGAAGTTCATTCACGTGTGGGTCTCTAGATATTTAGTTTGAAACTGTAATTCCCAGAACTCATCGAACAGCCATTTGCGATAAGGTGACGATTTGACGATGTTGGGAGCTACGGGTGCCTGCCGTTGGCAGCTGTTGATTACTGGTAATTCTGCGGTGGATGATTGTTAGCGTGGACATTCTTGTCGTGGTTGGATGTTGCCACCGAAAACGGCAATGTCGTGAAGGATTAAGGTGGTGGTCGCGGATCCTTAAAGGAGGAAGCTAATGTAAACACTCCTCCGATGGGATCTTGTTACCCGAGCCAACGGTTTCTTTGCAAAAGGAAACACACACACACACACACACACACACACACACACACACACACACACACACACACACACACACACACACACACACACACACACACACACACACACACACACCACACACCACACACCACACACACACACACACACACACACACACACACACACACACACACACACACACACACACACACACATCAATATGTGTGTATCTTAGTACGCGGAGATACGATATATTACCTATTGTTTGCGTAAACTTTCTTTCCAATATTAAGTGATTATTTTTCAATTCTTGTTCAGTACTGAGTGATGACAGGAATCGCCCTGACCTAGCGCAGGCAAGCAAGCCAGTGCGATTTGGCAGCTGAGAGAGAGAGACCAGCGAGAGAAGGAGAGCAGTGGGCTGAGAGAGAAAATGGGCAGAGAACGAGAGAGCACAAAGATGGAAAGAGAGAGAGGGAAGGGAGGGGGCACTAGAGTGAAAGGGAGTGCTTGAAGACGGAGTGCTTGCGGGAATAGGAAGGAAGTTTAAGGAGAGGGAAG
>NC_061834.1:25394070-25399070 GCF_019202785.1 Penaeus chinensis | reverse complement strand
ACCTACCTTCATACCTTCTTACCTACCTACCCTCCTACCCTCCTACCTAACTCCTACCTACCTACCTATCTACCTACCTACCTACCTACCTTCATACCTTCTTATCTACCTACCTTCCTACCTAACTCCTACCTACCTACCTACCTACCTACCTACCTACCTACCTACCTACCTACCTACCTACCTACCTACCTTCATACCTTCTTATCTACCTACCTACCTACCTATCTACCTACCTATCTACCTACCTACCTATCTACCTACCTACCTACCTACCTACCTACCTACCTACCTACCTACCTACCTACCTACCTACCTACCTACCTACCTACCTACCTTCATACCTTCTTACCTACCTACCTTCCTACCTAACTACTACCTACGAGTGTGAGAGTGAAAGAGAGAGTAAGAATAATGGTATTGAAGCAATGGTGGTCTGAGGTTTGTATGTTGTCATTCATTCCAAAAAAGGCCTGTCCACCTGTGAAATTGTAATGTCAGGATTTTAAAAAATACATTAACATTCAAGTTTTTTTTTTTTTTTTTATCAGTTTAGAACAAGGATTTAAGCAGTTTCAAGAAGATTTGATACAATGGTTAGCATATAGAAAAACAAGAATAAATAAGAATCTGCGCAAGATGGTTTGTAAATAGTTTAGATGCCAGAAGCTGTGAGTGCACCTGTCAGACAAAACAGATTCATATTTTTTTGCCACCAGGAAGGGGGACACCGATAGTTAGGGCAAGATAAGGAGAGGTATAGGTCCTGTAGAAAAGAATCGGCAGGACAGTGCGCCGAGTAGTGGAGGTACACAGGACCCGTGGGAGAGGACCAATAACAGGGCTGGTGAAAGAGAGGGGGTAGTATGTGTCAGTGGAAAGGAAGGCGCTGAGGACTAACGGAGGATGGGGAGGAGTTAACGAAGGGCTAGCTGATAACGGGGAAAGAGCCAGGAAGGATGGATAGAAGGAGGGGAAAGGGGTTGAAGCGAGGAGGGAAGGGACCTCTTACGGCGATCTCTGACTCAACAAGAGCACTGTGAAGGGAATTCGTAATATTTGCTCCTCGCCAAATGATCTTCCATTCAGCATTAGCGAATGTTGTCATCAGCGAGCCTCAATGAGGTATCTGTATATAACTTCTTCGTGATATAATTGCAACAGTATAGATAGTTACAATTCAACTCTCGTGCACATAGTAGCGAGTAGAAATAATCAGTGGAGAGATTAATTGATGCATCCCCTTAGCCCAGCAAAGGGCCCATCACCACCTTGATTTAGAAGTTTTGTTACCTTTAAATAAAATCCGCCAGTATCGGCCCTATTAGCATTTTGATCAAAGCCAACACTAATAAACAGTCATAAACTGTCGTAGACAGGCTGCCGAGCGTGGTAAGTAATTAAGAATAGGTTCATCGACGCTGAGGTCATTAACAATTTACCAGCGGCATTGTTGTTAACTGCGCTACTAATACGAACATCGTTTTTGTATCGTATCCAGTGCCAGTAACATTACCATCATGTAATTAGCATGGGTGTTAGTTATGAATTCCTTCTTATTTAGAAAAGGGCAAAAATGACGAAAGCGCGTATAATCACGATGCTAACGGGGGAAATTATGATAACGATTTAGGAAGATAACTGGAAGATCTGTGGCAAAAGCAATAGCTTGACCTGCGTTTTCACCCGTGAAAATAATCGAGATAAACATTAGACTGACATAACAGTGACAGTGACTGGAGCGATGTGTTGAATAATTTGTGCGCAATTTGTCCCTTCCGTCGGGTGCCAGGTTTGAGGGCCAGCCTGACAAGATGCCACTCACGCTGGGCGCTAATTTAGTATCTGGCAACACTGTGGAAGAGGTGTGGGCACGATAGGGGTGAGGGGAGGGGTTAGTTCTTGACGGTGGGAGTATGGGGGGGGAGGAAGAGAGGGGGGGGGGGGCAGGAAGAGACCCACTCTGTAGCGACCTTGCCGATGGCCTTGTTTGACGAGTAAAAAGAAACCGGAGCGTTTAGAGGCGAAGGGAAAACGCTCGGAGAAATGGGGCTATTTAGAGGGAAACACTTGGAAGAGCGAGGATGTTAAAAGGATGGAAATCTTATGATGGAGAAGGTGAAGAAAAGAAACGCGTCGACAGAAGAGAAGCACATTTTAAAAAGAAAGAAGGATAAAATAACAAACAATTAAAGTACAGAACATGCGCAATAGAGGTAAGCAGGAGGGTTATAGTATAAAGGGACCTGTTTTAAAAGAGTTGAAAGACGCTTATAAGAATCGTAGATATCTCGGCGGAAATGCATACCGGGGAATTCGAGCGACCGATTTGATTCTGCGCGTCCCCGTTTCCGAGAGCTTGGTGGTAATGCAGGCAATGATGAAGAGGGTGCTGGCATTTATTTCCTGCGAATATTTCCTATGGCGTGACAGGTGCTTTGGCGTCGATAGGGAACGAGCGAGTGGCACGGGTGACGTAAAGCCGGCGTGGTATGGTGAGTAGGAGGAAGAGGAGATAGAGGCGGAGAGGTAGAAAGGAATGGAGGTAAAATGCGAGAAGCAGGTAAGATAAGGAGCAGTAGAGGAATCAGAGATGTAAGGAATCAGAAGAACATCGTGTTTAATGATGAAATGGAACACGGACACGAAGAAAATGGAAGTAAATTGGGAAGGTTTAAAAACGAGACTTTTCGTCTGACAGTAAAGCCGAGGTGGATCTGCCTGCTTGAGGAGAGTTTATATTGACTCGAAACGTCGCAATGCATTGTTCCTTTTTTATTGTGGTGTCTAATTTCATCAGATTAAACGATTTTATCAACCAGAATCCTAGGAAAAGCCGTGCGATAGGGAAATAAAAAGATAAATGATCGATAGAGAAAGAGAGCGAACGTAAGAAAAGACGAAAAGAAGGTTGTCACAGTTCATGAAAATAAAATATAGCTGAAGCACATATGTCTTCTCTTATCTCGCTGCGGTAAAAGCGTATGTCATGATATAACATGTTTCGCTCACGCTTCCGAACACGTGAGCAGCTTTTCTCTCTGTAGCAACTCGCATTTCTCGCTGTCTCCGTCTTCGTTTCCTTTTTTGTCAGTTCCCCTCGTTATTATCCTCATTCTCGTTATTATCACCATTCTCGTATACGATACATTTACCAGTGGGGGCGAGCCTTCTCAGCGCACACATCACGAAGGGGAACAGTGGCGCGCGAGATGAGTGCTCCCACAAGTCAGCGAGATAAGACCTCCCTTGCTGCGCTCGCTTCTTGTGCCTCGCCTGTAGTGGTGGAGGTGGAGGGGAGAGGGAGGGAAGGAGGGAGGGAGGGAGGGAAAGAAGGAGGGAGGGAGGGAGGGAGGGAGGGAGAGAAGGAGAGAGGGAGGGAAAAAGGAGAGAAGGATTAAAGGAGAGGGAGAGGGTAGAAGAGAGGGAAAGAGGAAGGAAGAGAGCGAGAGCGAGAGAGAGAGAGAGAGAGAGAGAGAGAGAGAGAGAGAGAGAGAGAGAGAGAGAGAGAGAGAGAGAGAGAGAGAGAGAGAGAGAGAGAGAGAGAGAGAGAGAAAGATTTTCCGGTATCTTAAGTGACGCTCCTAAAGTCTTGTATTTTGCGTCGTTATGCAAGCAGGAGGAATGTGCTGATGAAATGTTTAGGCGGCCCCGGCATGTGTGAAAATTAGTGGGTGAAGTGATGGCAGTGGGTGGGTAGGGGGTAGGGGGTAGTAGGGCAGCCAGGGTAGGTTGAGGGATGGATGGGAGAGCATAAAGAGGGGGGGAGAGGATGATAGGAGGGCGTAGGGATAGCTCAGAAATATTTTAGTGGGAATGTGGCTTCATTTGGCACGTGCTTTTGGCGGCGGTGGGTGACGTAGGGGCGGGTGTCGGAGCGGATGTTAAATGGCGATATCCGATAGCTCTTGGTAAATCATGTGTGTGTGGGTTTGAAGGCTGCTTTGTAGCGCGTTGCTCTGTTGAAGAATATGATGCGAGGACATCGATTTTGACGCTATGCTCTCTTTACGGTCAGTGATACTTAAATAGAAGTGACCTGTTACAGACTGCAGCGGTCTAACTCGGCGCGGCCTCTCTCTCTCTCTCTCTCTCTCTCTCTCTCTCTCTCTCTCTCTCTCTCTCTCTCTCTCTCTCTCTCTCTCTCTCTCTCTCTCTCTCTCTCTCTCTCTCTCTCACTCTCTCACTTTCTATCTCTATCTCTCTCTCTCTCTCTCTCTCTCTCTCTCTCTCTCTCTCTCTCTCTCTCTCTCTCTCTCTCTCTCTCTCTCTCTCTCTCTCTCCTTCTCCCCCACCTCCTCTTCCTCCTCCTCCTCTTCCTTCCCCCCTCCGTCCATCCCCCCCCTCTCTCTCTCTCTCTCTCTCTCTCTCTCTCTCTCTCTCTCTCTCTTCTCTCTCTCTCTCTCTCTCTCTCTCTCTCTCTCTCTCTCTCTCTTCTCTCTCTCTCTTTCTCTCTCTCTCTCTGTGTCTTTCTTTTTTTCTTTTCTTTTTTATCTCCCTCCCTCTCTTTCTGTTTCATACGCACGCAAATTCGCCCACATGTCCACGATGCCCTCCTACACACATAAACACACAGAGGGACATAAAACTCGCCTCTCACTATCTAATGGCGGAAATGGCCAAAGTTAAATACTTGTAGATTACAGTCATCCTTTGCAAAAGATTGGTGATGATTGCAACGAGCGTGTTTGTGATTATGCAGTCAGAATTCTAGATTTTATGGTAATCTTGATTCCCTAGAGATATATTATCAGAAAGTAGTTGCATAGCCATCAATTTAAGTAGCCGGAAACTATTGTTTACGACTTGCACGATTGTTATTTGTTTAATTATTGTTATTAAAGATACATGATGATAGCCTGGTGTATGATTGCACCGGGCAGCATTAAAGGGAACGTTAAATGACGGCAGAGATGCAAGAGTTGCATCCCGAAGTTAATTTGCAGGTAATTAAGAACCATAATAGCAATGTGATTGTATACCGAATGGGTTCATGCGTC
>NC_061834.1:25384070-25386570 GCF_019202785.1 Penaeus chinensis | reverse complement strand
TATTGTTTTGCGCGTTCCAGAAGAGTTTGTTGTTTAATAAGCTTTCGTTCTAATAGTAGCCGTAAATAAGAAACGGCAGGACATTGAGTGGACATGGAAGATCGATCAGTATTCGTACCTGTTGGTATTTTGCACTTAATAATGTATTGGAGAGGATGGGTGTTCAAAGCTCTACTGCATATTCATTTGACCTTACTTGTCCATCAGGTCGATTTTCTTTTCTTTGTGTTTATACATTCTTACGTCATTCGACACTGGAGTGAAATAAAGGGAAGTCAGATGTGAAAAAGGAATTTTTCCTTTTTTTACTCTTAGTCAAAATTGTAAGGTATTTTTTTTTTCTAAAATTATGCTTATCTGGCTGATGAATTTCGACAAGGGAGGCTGATGAACGCTGCCTTTTCGAAATTGGAAAATTTCCGCGTGAATTTTTCTTTTTGTACACCTCACTAGAATCTAGTTTACGAGTTGTTTACAAAAATACTTCACGTGGCTTCAAATAAAAAGATTTTAGATTTTTTTCAACCAACTGCCAAAACTAATAGAAACGTAGGCGTGTAGTATTCAAGAATCCATCAACTCTAAAACTGGAGAATATGGCAGAAATATCGTCAACATCCGCATTATCAGACATGTAAAAGGAAGAAACGGAAGGAAAGAAAAACGAAGAAAGCGCAGAAATTCTCGAAAGGAAAACAACCACCTGATCAAACTCTGCTGGTGATGATCCAGACGAGGGGGTGTTCCGCATGCATATAAATGAGGAGGTCGTCCCAAATACCCGAGTCTGGGGTCCCTGCACGTGGCCTCGCAGGAGGGGCGGCTTCTTCATGCAAGGGAGGAAAAGGGGAAAGGAAGAAGGGAAGGAGAGATGGAAGGGAGGGGAAAGGAACAGAAGTCTGAGCTGGGAGTGGAAGGGATGGTATAGAGAAGGGGGGGAGAAAGAGAGGGTTTGAGGGAAGGGAGGGAATGGGAGGAAGGAAGGAGCAAGGAGTAAAGAGAAAGGGGGAAGAAGGAAAAAAGGAGAGAGAGAGAGAGAGAAAGAGAGAGAGAGAGAGAGAGAGAGAGAGAGAGAGAGAGAGAGAGAGAGAGAGAGAGAGAGAGAGAGAGAGAGAGAGAGAGAGAGACTGACAAGTTTATTGAGACAAAATTTTACATCTGAAAAGGATGAGGTAACTTAGGTTATCCTCACGCCCATCTTAATAAGTCCCTACGAGAGAGAGAGAGAGAGAGAGAGAGAGAGAGAGAGAGAGAGAGAGAGAGAGAGAGAGAGAGAGAGAGAGAGAGAGAGAGAGAGAGAGAGAGAGTGAGAGAGCGAGAGAGAAAGCGACCGCGGAAAAGAAATACAGGAGAAATCAAAGACAAATCGATCAAAAGGCAAAAATTAATACGAAAGTAAAGAGCGAGCGACAAAAGAGAAGCAAGCCGCCTGTACCAAATTCAGACGGAGGGTTTATACAGATGAATGGAAGTGTGTGTGCGAAGTTAGAGGTGATTTGGTGCCGCGTCGGGAAGGGTTAGAGGGAAGGGTAGGCTGGCCGTCCTGGATGTAGGAAAGCGGGCTGTTGTTACGAGGCTGTCTAGGCTGGGAATGAGGTCGGACGCGATTGGGAAGGGAGTCTCGATCCATTAATATAGGACGGGCGAGGAGGAGTGTGGCGGATGTGTGCAGGACGCTGATGAAGGAAAGGGCCAGGGCTGTGCAGAGAATCAGAAAGAGGGGTAAGGAGAGGGAACGGGAAGGGAGGGGGAGGGGGTGAAAGGGAGGGAAAGGAAAAGAGAGGGAGAGAGATATAGGGAGATTGAGAGGGAGGGAGAGAGAGAGAGAGAGAGAGAGAGAGAAGAGAGAGAGAGAGAGAGAGAGAGAGAGAGAGAGAGAGAGAGAGAGAGAGAGAGAGAGAGAGAGAGAGAGAGAGAGTGAGAGAGAGAGGAGAGAGAGAGAGAGAGAGAGAGAGAGAGAGAGAGAGAGGGGAGAGAGAGAGAGAGAGAGAGAGAGGGAGAGGGGGAGGGAGAGGGAGAGGGAGAGGGAGAGGGAGAGGGAGAGGGGGAGGGAAAGGGAGAGGGAGGGAGGGAGGGAGGGAGGGAGGGAGAGGGAGAGGGAGAGAGGGAGGGAGAGGGAGAGAGAGAGAGAGAGAGAGAGAGAGAGAGAGAGAGAGAGAGAGAGAGAGAGAGAGAGAGAGAGAGAGAGAGAGAGAGAGAGAGAGAGAGAGAGAGAGAGAGAGAGAGAGAGAGAGAGAGAGAGAGAGAGAGAGAGAGAGGGGGGGGGGGTAGAAAGAGAGGAAAAAAGAGAGGTGAAAATAGGAAAAAGACGAAGGAAATAAAGAGGGCGCAGAGCAGGAAACTAAAAACATTTACGAAGTGGTAAGAGGGAAATAAAAAAATGGAACTGAAACTAAAACGAAAAAATACACACAAAAGTGTCTCCCGCGTTTTCGAAGTAAGATAGAGCCTCGACTGCAATGGGCTTAGGTTAGGGCGACCTGAGTGTCAAATGGGAGCA
>NC_061834.1:25374070-25379070 GCF_019202785.1 Penaeus chinensis | reverse complement strand
TGCGAAGATGTTGCTCCCGGGAGTCTGCTGAATCCTCGCTGCTGTTCGTCCTTGGCGCGGGGCATTCACACAGGGCCGTGATTGTCTCGTAATGTGCTTCAGTTGGTCTGAGGTCTCTCTGGTTGGGAAGGTGAGGTATGGTGGATGTCCATTATTACTTGCCATAGTTTCGTCTAGAACTTACGAATATATGAAATTTGCGGTGGGTCTGTTTTTTCTTTGAAAAGTTCGTCTCTCTGGGGAAACATTCGCCCTTAGACATCACACATGCATTTTTGTATAGCTTGTTGTCCTTTCTAGGATCGGTTTGTGTTTGTTATCCATCGCCTTGTGGGAAGTCGCTTGCGAGTGTGTTGAATTCAGATAAGTTCATTGGTACACACTAGAATATGCTGACTTTGACTTCACTGCTCGATGACCTATTCACGCCATGCCACTTGATTTTAGAAACCGAAATCAGTCCATTTACTTTCAGGATTATCATTGCCTCCTTTCCTTCTCTCAGATTTTTCATCCAAAGTTTTCTACGTCCTTCTTAAGGAGAGGTGGAAGGATGGGATGGGGAAGGAAATATGGCAGCAGGTGATATTCCTTGACGTATCGCTTTCATTCGTTTCTGAGACGTCCCATAATTGTCGACGGTCAGGCCAGGGACGCCGGCCAGGGCGAACCTCTTTCACTGCTTGTCAAGGGTTCAGTGGCAGCAGGTCCAAGGTCTCTGGGTTTCGCGCGAGGGACATTGTTCTGTCTCAGTCTATGTTGGATTCTATCCTTAAGTTTCTTCCCAAGAAGTGTCGTCTGATATCAAAATGTGGCGGTCGCGGCCAGGCAGCTTCAACCTTTTATTGATTCTGAAGCCCCTGGTTCCATGACCTCAATAAACCTAGAGAATAAACCTGCCTTGAATTCGGTAGCCGCTGTAGCATCGGGGCGGGAAGCTATCAGATCGTTTACAGGAGTCGAGCGGGAATGGGAAGAGAGAGAGAGAGAGAGAAAGAGAAAGAGAAAGAGAAAGAGAAAGAGAAAGAGGAAGGAGAAGGTAGGTGGGCGAAGGGATAGGTGCAGGACCCTTTCCCGGGTGATGAGGGGAATGGAGTGATGAAGATGCGAAGAAGACAGGAAAGAAAGAGGCAGAAGAGGAGAAGGGCGGCCCTGGGGCGATGATTAGTGTCGGAAGGTGGAATAGACCAGACATAAGTGCATGAGGAGGAGGGAAGGTAGGCGGATGTATGGGAGTGGAAACCTTTTCGCCGGCGGTGCAAGCGAAAAAAAAAATAAATGAATGCACGGTAATAAATAATTTCTATAAAAATAAAAATAAAATCGTTTCATTAAAATACGAATTGATGGGAGATACAAAATATGCATGTTCTAAACGAGAAACAGCGTTCGCCGACTAAGAAAGTAAAAAAAAAAAAAAAAAAAAAAAAAAAAGTCGAGAAAAAGCAACGAGGGTCTGTCCTGGCGGCGAGGAAAGAGAAGAAAGCGGGACGGAGGGAAGGCGGACGAGGAAGCAGCAGAAGGGAAGACGAGGTCTGGGAATCGGGAGCAGATGGGGAACGGCGAAAGGAGGAGCGATATCGAGTGAGGAATGCGGTGCCGAAGAGGGGAGGAAGGGCGCACTGCGAGGTGGCACGAGGGAATATTCAGTCAAAAATGGTGCCGGGGGAGAGGTGGAGGGGGTCGCGCGTAGGGAGGAGGAGAGGGGACGAGGGAGACAGGAAAAGGGGAGGAGAGAGAGGGAGACCAAATTAGGGTGACCAGACAAAAAGCGATAATATATATATATGTGTGCGTGTGTATGTGTGCAAGTGTGTTTGTGAGTGTATGTGTATGTATATGTAGATATATACACATATGTATATACATATATATTTATATATATGTATATATATATATATATATATATATATATATACATACATATATATGTATATACATATATATGTATATATATGTATATATATACACACAAAACTATATCTGTACATACATATATGTTTATATATATACATATACATGTATGTATGTGTATGTGTGTGTATATATATACATATATATATATATATATATATATATATATATATATATATACACACGCACACACACATGCGCGCACTCACACACGCACACACACACACACACAAACACACACACATACACACACACATACACATACGTATATGTATATATAAATGTATATATATACACATATACGTGTATATATATATATATATATATATATATATACATATAGATACATATATATACATATATACATATATGTACACATATATGTATATACATATACACGTGTATATATATATATATGTATATATGTATAAATTTATATATATGTATATATATACATGCATATATATACAAATATACACATATATGTATATACATATACACGTGTATATATGTGTATATATGTATGAATTTATATATGTATATATATGTATATATATATATATATATATATATATATATATATACATATATACACATATATGTATATACATATACACGTGCATATATGTGTATATATGTATACATTTATATATGTATATATATATATGTATAGTATATAGATATATATGTATGTATATATATATATATATATATATATATATATATATATATATATATATAGAGAGAGAGAGAGAGAGAGAGAGAGAGAAAGAGAAAGAGAAAGAGAAAGAGAAAGAAAGAGAGAGAAAGAGAGAGAGACGCCGGACAGGCTCAGGCCAGTGTTAGGAAAGGTCACGAAACGGCTCCTTTAGGCGGTATGGCGTTGGAAGGCCGCGAGACGCCCTGGGAAAACCACTTCAGGAAGGCGAGAGAAAGGATCTGTCAGCCTCAACCCTTTTACAAACGTTGAGGAAGAGGAAGTATAAGGTCGCGCTGCTCTCGGGCAAGTGGCAGCGCTGTCGGAAGCAGCTGTTTTCTGGTTCTTCTGCCGCTCTTCCCTGCAGTGTCGCCATGTGGGTCCTTGTCTGCTTGTCAGTATTAATGCAAAAGTGGCACCTAATGTCCCGCTTGCATGGGCATTTAAGGCGAGCCTGATGCAGCACCACAACAAAGCCCGTGAGTCCACCGCCCTCCACAGGCCGTTGCAGCCGCGGAGGCCGCATACTCGTGCGCCGACAGCTCTTGGCCATGCACTCGTACTCTGGCAACTTCACCTTCACGCATTCGATATAAGCAAGGCTGGAGTCGCACACTCGTGCACAGACAACTTCACAAACATACACTCGCTCTTGGGAATTTTAAACATACAAACGCAACGCCAAAGTTGTATGCTCCTACACAACTGCACGAAAAATACCGCGCATGAGAGAATGGAACAGAAAAATGGGACGGAGGGGGAGATGGGAATAAAGCACAATGAAAGAGAAGCAGATGGGAAGAGGAAAAGAATAATGTATAGATTAAGGCACCGAGAGAATCGAAGACGAGAGTGAGAGAGCTGAGAAAGGTCAGTCTCATATCGAGGGGTGGTCGACGAAATGGACGTCGGCGTGATTCGGGCTATCAATAAGTCTGTCATTCAGCTGTCCATCTCCAGAGGCCTCTTCTGCTCTGGGCTGGGGAGCCGGTTTTAGGAATGGATGCTTCTGTGTCGTCTTGTCTGCGCGAAAGAGAATGCGGGTTTGCGCGAATGTGCCTCGCATGTTCAAGTCGCGTGTCTGAGGGGTGATAGTGTCATGCAAAAAGGTCATCTGAATAACTGCACAGACATTTGTATCTGCCATTTTATAGTTCATAACAATATTAGCAAGACAGTGATAAACTTCAGTATTAAAAGAGCGTTTGTCACAGAACAAAATTCCTGCCCAGTAGCTTTAGAACCACGGAAAGAAAAATCCTTTTTTGAGCTGGCCTGAAAGGATTCGTAGCGACAGTAGTGCCATTTTGCCTCGGAATATAAAGGACGTTAAGGAAAAAGGTCTCGCAGTTCCTTCGACTGTTTTCCCATCTCCCAATAAGAATGGCCGTCGTGGTTTCCCTCTTTTGCCACACTGTACAATGTACTTTTACGGGAGGCGGGAGGAAGGTCGAAACTCGCGATCGGAAAGCCGTCGGCTCCGGCACAACGGCGCGGTCGCTGCGCCTTCTCTGCCCGCTGCGCCCGTGATAAGAGAACTTTAGAAGCTGCTCGAGCTGTTTTTATGCAGTTTGGTTTTTGATTCCAGCGATAGAGAACATGAACCTCCTTGTGTGTGTGTCTGTTTGTATGTGTGGTGTTTGAACCACGAAGAGTCCCAGGTGTTGATTCAAACGACTCCAAATTCTCACATTACAGTTACAAAGTCTTTGTGCTTTTTTTTATGAAATATGCATAACTAATTACACATTCACTCATGAAAGAGAGCATGAACGTCGCTAAGACACTAACGAGGAAAAAAATATTATCGATATTAGTATTAAAGGTAATAATGTTGGTAATAATAATAATGATAATGATAATGATAATGATAGTGATAATGAGGATGAGGATGATGATAATAGCAACAACAGCAGCAGCGATGGCAGCAGCAACATCAAAAACAGCAACAACAACAATATTGATAATAGTAATAAGAACAATAACGATAATAATGGTAGTAGTAGCAGTAGTAATGATAATGAAACAAATACTGATACTACTACTACTACTACTGCTGCTGCTGTTACAACTGTAACAACTACTACTATTACCAACCGTAACAGTAATGATTAGGATATTTGCATACTTTTTATGTCTCTCATGCATGATTGCCATGCCCTAAGCCTGACCCTGAGGAGACAAGGCGAGCGCAGCCTGATTCATCCCCATCAAACCCCAAATCTGAGCCAGACAAGGGCGCGCGGAGGGCGTGGGGCCCTTGTAATATATCGCGGCGAGTCCCCCAGGGATGTGCACCTTGATCACCGGCGCAACATCAGCCGCTTGTAGACTTCCTATTGAGATTCCTGATTGTCCTACTGCGCCGCCTGATCCCCCCGATCTTTTC
>NC_061834.1:25371037-25373970 GCF_019202785.1 Penaeus chinensis | reverse complement strand
CCACACACACATACACACACACACACACACACACACACCACACACACACACACACACACACCACACACACACACACACACACACCACACACACACACACACACCACACACACACACACACACACACCACACACACACACACACACACACACACACACACCACACACACACACACACACACATACACACACACACACACACACACACACCACACACACACACACACCACACACACACACACACACACACCACACACACACACACACCACACACACACACACACACACACACACACACACCACACACACACACACACACACACACACACACACACACCACACACACACACACACACACACACACACACACCACACACACACACACACCACACACACACACACACCACACACACACACACCACACACACACACACCACACACACACACACACACCACACACACACACACCACACACACACACACACACACACACCACACACACACACACCACACACACACACACCACACACACACACACCACACACACACACACCACACACACACACACACACCACACACACACACACCACACACACACACACCACACACACACACACACACCACACACACACACACACCACACACACACACACCACACACACACACACACACCACACACACACACACCACACACACACACACCACACACACACACACACCACACACACACACACACCACACACACACACACCACACACACACACACACACACATACACACACACACACACACACACACACACACACCACACACACACACACACACACACACCACACACACACACACCACACACACACACACCACACACACACACACACCACACACACACACACACACACACACCACACACACACACACACACACACACCACACACACACACACACACCACACACACACACACACACACACACCACACACACACACACACCACACACACACACACACACACACCACACACACACACACACACACACACCACACACACACACACACACACACACACACACACACACCACACACACACACACACCACACACACACACACACACACACACCACACACACACACACACACACACACACACACACACACATACACACACACACACACACAGCACGAGCAAAATAAAATACATACATAGATACGCACACACACTCACGCACACCCGCCCACGCAGGCCTCGTGAGGGAAAGCGAGGGAAGTCGAGGCACGTTATAGCTTCTGAAAGTCACGTTCTATTTTTAGCCTTCGCCCAACTCCGGGTATCCAGAATAGAGCGCAGAGGAATTCTCGGCTCGGATTAAACTCAAATTATAATTCTTCTCAGCATTACGGCTTATAAATCCAGTTCTATGGGCTAACTTGTTGAAATGGCGGACTTCTCTGTTTTTTTCACCGTTCCTTTTCGAGACAAGGGAAAAATATAATCTAGGTATTGCATTCCACAGAGAGCTTCGTCGTTGAGATTCATCCTGCCTCGTGCGCCGCAGAGATGTAGTGCAAGATTCAGGATGAAGACAAAGCAACGCACTCTTGACGTTCGATAATATTGTGACTGATGGCCCACAGAGAGGCTCCGCCCACCTGATGACGTGGCAAATGACGACATCCAGTTCAGAACTCGTTTTCGTAGAAACAGTTGATCTACGAGGCCGCAATAACACTTGCCTTTCGTAAATGACATAAAACTAGAACAGGACCATGATCATATTGAAGAAAAAAATAGTGTCAAGTCTATGTATGCAAGGAACCACCCAGTTCTTGATATACTGTGATGCCAATACGAATGAAATATTCAGAGGAGTAAGTAGTAAAAGAAAGCGCAGTTCTGTACAATAGGCGAGACTATCAGAACATTTGAATATAAGTTAAACAAAAACTGACATATGCAATTTGAAGTTCAAGCTTTCATTCTATTTGACTCATTACAGTTTACTTACTACTTACCAAAATCAGTAAAAACTGAACAAGACAGACTGAACTGCTTTACTGATCCCTATAGATAAAATTTATAAATCAAACCAATCAGAGGTAAGATTCTACCCTATAAACTAAAAACACTATCCAAAAGCAAAATTTCAGTCAATATCACCGGCAAAAACAAAAAACAACATGTCAAAATAAAGGGAACAAAAACAGCGCGGCGACAAAACGCAATCAGTGAAACATGACGTCAGAAATCTGGGGAGAAGATCAGTCAGAAATGTCTATCCGTCTCAGCTGCTTTTGTGACGGCGGGATGAAGGAAAAGAGGGTGTTTTGCACTCTTTCTCTTTCCAAGTCTTGTCAAGGGTACGGAGAGGATCAAAGCAGTTGGCATAACTCAAAATATGTTTCGCTCCCTCTGTTTGCACTTTGCCGTTGGGCTCCGAGTCACGGCGTTCGAGTGGCAGCCCTTCACAGACCCTCCGAGGATGATCTCCGCGGGGTTATCATCTCCGGGGGGAATCTGTGTCTCTCTCTCTCTCTCTCTCTCTCTCTCTCTCTCTCTCTCTCTCTCTCTCTCTCTCTCTCTCTCTCTCTCTCTCTCTCTCTCTCTCTCTCTATCTCTATCTCTTTCTCTCTCTCTCTCTCCCACACACACCCTTACTCTTACTCTTACTCTTACTCTTACTCTTACTCTTACTCTTACTCTTACTCTTACTCTTACTCTCACTCTCACTTTCTCACTCTCATTCTCTTATTACCTCAATCTCTCACTCTCTTATTCACTCACTTTCTGCCTCGTTTTCCCTCCCGTCAACTCTCCTTTCTGTTTTTCTCCTCTCATTTTCATTCCGTTTGTAAACACTTGTTTACGTGCAAATGTACATACACACAAGTTTTAATAATCCCGTAATCTAAATATACCTTACCACACAGTCCTCATGCGAC
>NC_061834.1:25356037-25363537 GCF_019202785.1 Penaeus chinensis | reverse complement strand
TTCCTTAATCGGCCCAAAAACTACCTAGTACATCTGCGCTTCACCCAACATTTTTTGTTGATTAGCTGCACTGTGCAAGCAGCGAAAAGGCAGAACGGGCGCATTTGCAATACATGCTCGAAGCGACTTAAGGCAAGATGCATGTCGGGCGGGGGTAATGACCGTCTCCATTGTCCTCTCGTCGCGACCAGAGTCTCCTGCACGCTGTTGAATGTATGTTATTATCCTGCCGTTATACTTGCTCTCGCCTCCTTCTGGGATAATGAGAGAGTGAGAATGTGTGTGTGTGTATGTGTGTGTGTGTGTGTGTGTGTGTGTGTGTGTGTGTGTGTGTGTGTGTGTGTGTGTGTGTGTGTGTGTGTGTGTGTGTGTGTGTGTGTGTGAAAGATAGATAGAGTGAGTGAGTGAGTGAGTGAGTGAGTGAGTGAGTGAGTGAGTGAGTGAGTGAGTGAGTGAGTGAGTGAGTGAGTGAGTGAGTGAGTGAGTGAGTGAGTGAGTGAGTGAGTGAGTGAGTGAGTGAGTGAGTTAGATAGATAGATAGATATATTGATAGATAGATAGATGGAGAGAGAGAGAGAGAGAGAGAGAGAGAGAGAGAGAGAGAGAGAGAGAGAGAGAGAGAGAGAGAGAGAGAGAGAGAGAGAGAGAGAGAGAGAGAGAGAGAGAGAGAGAGAGAGAGAGAGAGAGAGAGAGAGAGAGAGAGAGAGAGAGAGAGAGGGAGAGGGAGGGAGAGTAAGGCACTGTGTTATTGTTGGCTATCGCAATTGAGATCAAAATCCTTGTTAAGTTTCCACGGCGCAATGCTTTGTCTTGGAGACTCCGCCCCCATCAGTCGCCAACTTCCTCCTTCGTAAGTCAAACTTGGCAACGCAGCTCAAGATCCTCCAATAACAAAAACAACAGCACCCCCCTACCCCCCTGGTCCGGACACCCCACTCCCTGCCCCTTGTCCCCTGCCCCCCACCCCTCCGTCCCCAGGAGCGGACCAAAGTTTCCCAAGAGACTAATCTGCTAACTAACGACCCTCCTTCCCCACCAGACTTAGATAGGGTCATTACAGCAAGCACATTTTCCCCCGGCGTTACCGGTTCCTCGTGTAATAGTCTTGAATCCGGCAACTTTGAGAGCCTGAGTCACCCTCAAGCCCCCCCCCCCCCCCTGGCAGTCCCCTCGCACTCACCTCTGCATTTTTGGCCGTCAGTCTTTCATATTGGATGATATAGCTTTTCCTCTTTTGGTAACATCAAATTCTATTCATTTCCCTTACGAATCTACATAACTAAAATTCCCAGCATCCATGCTTAAAATGCCGCCCACATTCTTTCTCCTTTTTACTTCCATCCCTGTCAACACACCTGCCGCCCCCTCCCTTTCACGGCCGCCATCTTGCTATCTGCCTCAATCCTCTCCGCAGCAAACATCGCCATTCATCAATCTCTGTCAGTAACTTCATCTCTCCGTGATGACCACCGACGCCTTGATCTCTTTTGCAATAACCTCTCTATATACAGAGCTTTTCTTCCCGAGCCTTTAATCTCTTTCTCGTTTGCTGCAATCACCTTCACACTAACTTTTTTTTTTAAAAGGTGTTCCGCAATTAGCAATATTGTGACTTTTTTAATTATCTTGCGCCATCTTCTCTGTTCCCTCCGTTCTCTATATGATATCATATATTTATATCTCTATCTTTTTCTCTGTATTCTTCCCATATTGAACTTTATAAAATCATAATACAAACTATACATCCTTATACTGGGCTTCCATGTCTTGACATTAACACAGTTATCGATGTCTCTGAGCTTCGGCGCAATCCCCTTGTGATGATTTCATTTTCACATGTATTGCTGGAACACTACTTCCCGATACCCCTAAAATCCCATGCACTAATGTTCCTGTCCCTAATGTCCTCCACTAATATCCCATGAGGAACTGCAACACAGGAACTCATTACATTACGCTAATGCCCCTGTGCTTTGTTAGACCTCCCCATGCGCGGCCCGATGCTAGGGATCCTAAAATGAGGTCATCTCTTCCTAACCTTATTCCAAATGCTTAATTACGGTCCCTGAGCTTAGATTACGGTCTCCGGTTAGATTATGTGCTCTGAATCATCGATCAAAATAGAACTCGCCGTTTTCTTAATGATGCACCTCCTGATCCCCGTTGCAGCGCAGTTGTTATCCCTAATAATGAGCGCTGTCAAGGTACCCTGTAACATGCTGAACTCCCTTGCTAACGACCCCACTGATGCAGCTGATTATTCCAACTTTTGCGGTCACGATTTCGCGCTTCGAGAAATGCCTAAGTTTGCTTGAAAAAATGTATCTGGTTCTGTGTATTCAGCCCCGGCATATATACACCACACTACGCCCTTTTACATCTACATATTGATAAAAATAACTAGGCTAAGCTGTATAAAACATGAATGGAAAAACTGTGCGTATAATACATTTCATCTTTAGATCGGTCGAGGGCTTAATAACTCATAATTTAACTTTATAAAGCTGTTACCCTCAAAATTAAAGAATAACAGATACGTAAATAAAATAAATTAGTAATTAGACAAATTAAAAATATAAAGCAAGAACAACTACGGATACACAAAGAATGATGCATCCCTAAACTTTCCTTTTCACGAGATAAAACTCAGAAAATCTACCACTCTTCGGCCTTCCATCTCCCCGTCTACATCGGCTCGTGTCGTAAATCTGGCCCAACGGACAGGGGCTTCCCGAAGATAGATGCTGACCGCGAGGCACCGCAGCGCGTGGCCGCCGCGGGACCCGAGATCCGAGACCCGAACACAGGCACCGATAAACAAACCTGACATGTGGTCTTGGCCGGCAGAGTCTCGCTAGCACATGGCATTCATGGGGGTGAAGTGGGGGTAGGGGTGGGGGGGGGGATAAGTGTGTGTGTGGAGGGGGGGGGGGTATGAGTATTGAGTCATGAATTGGGATGTGCTCGGTGGGTGCTTGGAGCGCCGAGTAATGTATTGGAATGTTGGAGGTTGTGTGGCCAGTTGCTGGGTGATGGGTGATGGGTGAGGGGGGGGGGCTAACAAGTTTTGAGGTTTGATTAAGGTGCGTGTTTCGAGACATGCAGTAATAATGGTGATAATGTGATGATAATAATGATAATGATAATGGTAATATGGTATTGATAATGATAATAAGATTAATAACAATAATATCATTAATAATAACAATAATAATAGTAATAATAACAATAACAACAGTAATAATAATTTATAATAATGGTAATAATGATACTGACAATGATGATAATAGTAATGACAATTATATTAATGACAATTATAATGATAATAATGATATTGATAAAATAGTTATAATGATCATAATAAAGATGATGTTCATATAAATAGTTATCATGATTATTATACAGATGATGATTACTATTATGAAAACAAAAATAACGATAATAATTATAATAGTAATGAAATCATAATAGCGATAATAATAATAATAATAAAATAACAATAATAGTCATAATGAAATAATAATGGTAATGATAACAATAACAACAATACCAATAACAATAAAAAATATAATAACAACAGTAACAACTAGACCGACAGACAGAAAAAGAGAAGGGGAAAAAAATAACTACAGAGCCAAGGAGCATAAAGTAGATATTTAGTAATCAAAACCTCGACCTCGATAAGTTGAACAATAACACTAAAACCAACCCAAGCTGAAGCCACACGAGCAGCCAACTGTCACGAGGCAAAAGGAGGGAGACAGGAAAGGGAGATAATTACTACTTGTAGCCGAGAGTACAAAAGCGTCTTTACTGATGATAAGATTGTGATAAAAATGATAGTCATGGTGATAGCACAGTTAGGCTAAATATGATAATAACATTTTTTTCAGTAAAATAATAAAAAAGGCTAGAAATCATACCGTTATTAGTGATAATTAATAAAGTAACGATTATTGCTATAACAAATGCTACTGTTACTATCAATAATCCTAATTATGATCAGCATCAGTAATGATAATAACAATAATATTAATAATAATGATAATTATTATAATGATAATGATAATAACAACAATAATATGATAATTGTAATGATAATAGTAATAATAATAATAATAATAATAGTAATAATAATAATATTAATAATAATAATAATGATAATAACAATAATTATAATAATAATAATAATAATAAATTATAATAATAATAATAATAATAGTAATAATAATAATAATAATAATAATAATAATAATAATAATGATAATAACAATAATAATAATGATAATGAAAATAACAATCCCCATCATCATCATCATCATCATAAGGATAATAATAATAATAACAATAAGGATTATATTATTAAAAATAATAGCAATCATAATAATAAAAATAGCAATAATGATAATAAAAATAATAACAACAACAATAATAATAATAATAATAATAATAATAATAAAAATTATAATGATTATAACAGTAATAACAATAATATGAATAATAACAATAATGGTAATAACAATAATAATAGTATTAGTAACAAGAATAAGAATAAGAATAAGAATATGAAAAAAATAACAACAGCAATAGCAATAATAATAATAATAATAATAATGATAATAATAATAATAATTAAATAATAATAATAATAATAATAATAATAATAATAATCAAATAATAATAATAATAATAATAATAACAATAATAATAATAATGATAATAATAATGATAATAATAATATTAATAATAAAAATAATAATGATAATGATAATAATAATAATAATAACAATATTAATAATAATGATAATAATAACAATATTAATAATAATAATAATAATAATAATAACAATAACAATAATTATAATAATAATAATGATAATAATAATGTTAATAATAATAACAGCAGCAGCAATGATATTATTATTAGTAGTAGTAGTAATGGTAGTAGTAAACGTAATAATAACAATAAATAATAATAATGATAACAATAATACTACTACTACTATTAATAATTACAGTAATAATAACAATAACAATAACAAAAACGATGAAGGTGATAACAATAGTGATGAACTTTCACCTCCAAAAATCTCTACTCATCTCATATTGAACTGTAAAATGGATAGAATAAAATCTCAAAGTTTTCTAAAATCACAAATGATAAAGTTCACAAACAAATTATGGTTCTCTATTTGCATTCATAATTTTGCCAAATTTAAAATATCCCTTAATCTTCATTTGGTAATGTTAAAAATAGAGAAAGAGATCATGAGAGAAAGAAAGAGATAGGAAGGGAGGAGAGAAAGAGGGAGGGAGGGAGGGAGGGAGGGAGGAAGGGAAAGAGAGAGAGAGAGAGAGAGAGAGAGAGAGAGAGAGAGAGAGGAGAGAGAGAGAGAGAGAGAGAGAGAGGAGAGAGAAGAGAGAGAGAGAGAGAGAGAGAGGGGGGGGGGGGGGGAGAGAGAGAGAGAGAAGAGAGAGAGGTGGGGGGGGAGAGAAAGAGAGAGAGAGAGAGAGAGAGATAGAGAGAGAGAGAGAGAGAGAGGAGGGGGGGGGGGGGGGGAGAGAGAGAGGAGAGAGAGAGAGAGAGACGATAGAGAGTGAGAGAGAGAGAAGAGAGAGTGAGAGAGAAGAGAAGGAGAGAGAGAAGAGAGAGAAAAGAGAGAGATGAGGAGAGAATGAGAGAGAGAGAAGAGAGAGAGATAGAGAGAGAGAGAGAAGAGAGAGAGAGAGAGGAGAGAGAGGTAGAGCAGAGAGAGGAGAGAGAGAGAGAGAGAGAGAGAGAGAGAGAGAGAATGTTTACAAGAGGCTGCACGGAATAGACCGTCTCCTACTCTCTTTATATTCATATATATTCATATATTCATTCATCCACTATATCATTTCGTTAGAAAATGACGTAAACGATACACAACAGTGTGGGACAACATTGTGCTATCTGACCACTCGCTCTAAATATGATTAATATACATAGGTCACATTCGACATATTTTCTGTTATCATTAATAATTCATGAATATACATTCACAATCAATGTCAAATCAATTCAAAACACATACCATCGGATACGGAATGGTGATCAATAATCGGCCAGCATATTTTAGAGGATACAACTAAGTCAAGAATTAAAGACATGAAAAGATTCATTTTTCATAACAATGAATGACTTGGCCAGGATGCGCCGTGAATGGAGGCTTCCCTTCATATTTCGGTCAAGCCGATCTTAATTAATAATGGCTTATTAAGGATTGATTATGACTCTTAATGAGCACCCAAAAATAACCATCTGAGGTCAGAGCTCTCTTTGGGAAGTTAAAAAGCATGAAGAATGCAACAAAGACAAAAATAACATTAGCTAAAAACAAAAACAAAAGCAAATAAAAAAAAACAATACGACCAAAGCAATACAACACTTTATAATGTTAAAATCACCTCCCGCTTGCGAGACCAAAGAACCTACCTTCTGAAAATGCAAAAATATAAGAATCGGCCGGAAACTGCCACTCTTAAGATCTGCCACACGCCAAAATACTGGCATTGCCGAACATTCACGCACAAGGAAGGAAAGTAACTGTCTCATCCATCCTTATCTGCTCCCCTCCTCCTTCCCCCCCTTCCGCCCACCTCCCCTTCCACCCCGGCACACTCGCCCCTAGCTCCCCAAACCACCGCCAACCAAGGTATAAGGTATAAGTCCGTATATCGCTGGGGTGTGAGCGAATGGAAGCGGTTTCTGAAAATAAAAACGTTTGCGGGCATTCTTCGCTCAGAATGCCATCTAGAGTTTTTCTCTCATAGTTTATATTTCATTCTCATAAATTACTCATAGAACGTAAAAACTGCATATCACATCTCTTTCTCGTGATGATATTTCACAGAGATACATATATAAAAGGAATAACGATACATTCATCATGTCTTTGATGGTTGTGGTAGAGTTAAACGAATGAATGTGTGCGCGTGTGCGAAAGTGTGTGTAAGTGTATGTAAATGCGTGTAAGTGTTTGCTTGTGCTTATGTGTGTGTATTTGATTGTCTGTGTATGTATGTGTCCATGTGTGTATAAGAATCTGAGCTTGAATAACCTCAAGAACGCATGTCCCTTTCAACACAAACCGCGGTATTCCACATGCAAATGAACGAATCTACGCGGACCTCGTAACCCGCGATCACTTAGCAACACGTGCACCTAAATTTCCCCTTTAAGGCATTCCACCCACCGCTCGGCTTCCCCACCTCTTTAGTTGAAATGTATGTTTAAAAAAAAAGGGAGAAAAAATCCTCCCTCGCTTTCCGGTTCCTTCCTTCTCTTGCCTAAAAGATTTACACCGAGGCCGCGCTACTGAAATATAGAACTTTATCGCTTTCTCAAACCCTGTCTCTGATTAGGGCTTTTTCCTTCCTCTTTTCTAAGACAGTAAGGATTCCCTTGGGAACTAACCGAAGCGCAGGCTAAAAAGAGAGAGAAAGAAAGAAGAAAAAAAGTGAAGGCTCACAATCTTG
>NC_061834.1:25348537-25351037 GCF_019202785.1 Penaeus chinensis | reverse complement strand
TATATATATATATAGTTAGATGAATATATACGTACAGAGAGAAGGGGGTACGTGTGTGTGTGTGTGTGTCACAGACACACATACGGTGAGATGACCAGTATATAGTATCCTTTTTTGTCACTCGCCACAGACTAACAAGCTCATTACAGAATTTTCTCGACCCGAACACTGTATACGAATGTCCTTCCGGGGACATGATCTCGCCGTTTCCCATCCTTGGCTCCGGATTAACCTTGTCTTTTATTCCTACTTCTGCGTTAGCCTGACGCTCCTTCAAAACGCTATTGAAATTTTGATTACAGTGCCCTTCATGTCTCTTCCAAAGATGTAAAAACATTTTAGTGAGACTGTGAGAGCTCTAAATAACTCCGTGTGTTTGTCTATTTCTACTCTTGTTTGTTTCTTTCTTTCCTTCCTTCCTTTCTTTCTGACTTTCTCTCTCCCTTCCTCCTCCTCCTTTTCTTCTCTCCAAACTTCCCTCTTCCATCCTCCTTCCCCTTATCTTCTCTCTCTCTCCAAACTTCCTCTGTTCCTCGCTGTTCCCTCTTTCCCACTCTCTCTCTCTGTCTCTCCACCTCTTTCCCTCTCTCCCTTTCTCCCACCTTCTTCCCTCTTTCCCTCCTTTTCCTCCTCACTCTCCTTCCTTCCCACTCTATCCCTAAAGACCGTTCTTCTCTACACAGCATATCCTCCATACTTTGGCTAATCTAACATCCCGCCCGCCATCGTTAAGTCAGAGTTTGATAAGTTCGAGCTCTTTCCATCACAATAAACTGCTTCGTGTCACCATTTACGGCCTGTGTTTTGCAAGCCTCAACATGACAGAGCCGGAGAAGTGAATGTTAACCCTGTTATCGCGGGTTTTATCTCCTTTTGGGTTATCTTTATTTGTGCCGTTGTCACTTTCTTTTCTCTTGCTCTATTTCTAGTTATTATGTTTAGTGTTTCGGGGATTTATGTACTTGTGTGTTAGGTTTTTTATATTTTCGATATTAGGTTTAGAATTATGATTCGTATAAAATGGTGGCATATGTGACTCACAATTTGCTGACTATAACTAAAATTTCTCTCACTGTTTGATAAGGCTTTTGATGTTTCCGACGCACTTCTCCTCCGCCGAGATCAAGCAGGCCTACTTCCTTTGGGCAAAGTATTATCAATCTACATTCCCTTCCCTTCCTTCCTTTCTACCTCCCCCTCCTGCTCCCCTCCTTAACCCTACCCCTCCCCTTCCAGTTTGCCCCACTACCCCCTCCCACCCCGCCCGGTCTCTCGAGGTTCCTTTGATACATCCCCGGCGGCTTCTTCGAGGAAGTATTTCATTACTTCCCTCCGGAGGCAACATATTCGTATTTCCGGCAATAAGACGGCTGAGGTGTGAGGCTGCGGGGCGCGACGGCTCACGCTTCGAGTAACCCTAACGCGGGGGCTCTGCCGCCCTTGCCCCTTACCCGCCTCCCCCAACCCTCCCCTCTCCGACCCTGGTCACAATATCCTGCTTCATGTGTCACCATCACAAAGTTCGAAGGCTGGAGGGATGGAGGAGGCGACGGAGCAAGGTCGGGGAAGGTGAGAAGGCACAAGGCCGTTCCTTGATGGCAGGAAGGGAGTGATCAATGTACTGTAGCGTGCGTCACCTTCAGGAGCCGACGGATCTATAGAACCATGTGCCTTGGAGGGTGTGAGACGGAGGGCCGTCGCCGGCACTATATGCGAGGATAAAAACTGTATGCTAATCAAATTAACCATACGTGAGTTGTGTGATAATCAATTCTGTTGGCTATGAGCTGTAGGCTAATCATTGCTATTAGATTTATAAGATGTAATGAAGTGAACGAAAGCATAGAGTGAATGCTACGGTTTGCAATTATCTATACAAAGCAATTAGGGAGCTAGATTACAACTAAGGAAATTAGGTTAATGTATGATGATGGATCTCTACATCTGTATCCGCACAAAGGCATGAAACATGAGGGTTTTTTACTTTCATAATCACATCAAAACTTAGAGCATATCAATGATGACATTGCATTAAAATTAGCACTTGGAATAATCAATTTCTGCCACACGGTTAGAAGGAACAAACTGCATTATCAGCATGTATCGCGGATCAGCTTTCGGTCGAACTTTTCATCCCTCTCTAAACGTGAGTATTTACCTCGGCCGAAATCTTTCTTCGTGTGTGCTTGCTCTCGCTTCACTCCCGGTCCCAAATATTTACCTGAACCCTGTTCGGCATAATTAACCTGCTTTCGCCGCGTACACCTTACCCGCAAGACCAAATCTTTGCTTCATTAATTTTTCACAATGAATAGCTGAGTGTTGTTGTGAGGGCATCGTGACACGCACAGAGGCTTCTGTTTAGTCCTGAAGGATACTTCAGGACTACACCACGGGGTGTAATATTAGGGGACACATAATAACAACATAAAAGGAACAACAGCATGTACGTTTAATGACGCAAGTAAGACAAGGACACATGGCTTACCGCGTGCCAATA
>NC_061834.1:25308537-25311037 GCF_019202785.1 Penaeus chinensis | reverse complement strand
CATACACACATACATGATGAATAGGCTTATATATACTATTCATATATTCATATATTCACACACACACACACACACACACACACACACACACACATATATATATATATATATATATATATATATATATATATATATATATATATATATATATATGTGCGATATGTATATATGTGTATATATATACAATATATATATATATATATAAATATATATATATATAAAATCTCTTTCAAACTCTTCCTCTCCAATGCCATGAAACCTCTTGTCTACGTCTGCGTCTGGGTGCGCGCTTGATAATTTCACTTTTCAAGGGTCCAGTGCCTTCACAGTGACGAGAACGGATCATTAACAGTCTGAAAAATAGGACTGACTGGAAGAGATTCTGCAATTGCTGCAGTCCTGTCTGTCAATTGCATGCTGCAAACCTGCGACGTGTTCTAATTTCTATTAAAAGTTTAGCACAAAAAAGCAAAATGACTTCCAACACGGAGATACATAGAGTAGTTTGAATCAAAATATTTTTTAAAAAGCATGCATCATTTATTTTTTCAGCAAAGAATAGTATAAAAGAGGGATTCAGCAGTTTTGCCAATTTCCTATTTTAGTTGTGTTTACACGTTTCTGAGAAATAAGAGAGCTTCTCGAGTTGCACTTAGATGTTGAAAGTAATTGCGTTCCTCACAGGCCTCTTTAAATGAACTGAATTTTTTTTTTTTACGCCTTCATAACTAGGCTGCGTGTGTGGGTGGGTGTGCCATACTGATAATGATAAAAATAATTATGGTGATTTTTTTATTATCATTATTACGGTAACCACTATCATTATTGTTATCATTACTAACCTCATCATTAGTACCATTACAGTTAGAAGTAGAACTGATGTTAGCGTCAGTAACATTATTTTCATTACTGGTTTATGGTTCTGCTTCTCATTGTTGCTGTTAATCATCGTAATTTCTCGTATCCTTCTTCTCGCTCTCATTGTCTTCATATTGTTGATTATTATAGTTTCTGCCATTATTTTTGTCGGCATAATAGTAGTACTGTCATCATTATTATTATCCTTATTTTCATTATTAGTACTACTATCATTATCATTATTAGCATTATTAGCATCATTAATATTATCATTATTAGCATTATTTATTATGATTATCAATATCATCATCATCATCATCATCATTAGCATCATCATTATTATTATGATTATTATTGTTATTATTATTATCATTATTATTATTGTTGATGCATCACCATGACCTCATCAGCAGCAGCACCAGCTGCAGCAGCATACTGTCATTATCATTATTACTGTTATCAGCTATACTGCCACTACCGTAATTGCTATTGGTGTTATCCCTTTTATCATTATCTCAACAGTAATAGAAATATTACACTATATCATTTGCCTTATTCTACCATTATTACCATGATGATCATCAGTATCATCATGATTATCCTTAATTTTATCAATTTTTTTATCACAACTGATTCTCTTTATCAACCTCTTGATCATTATCGGCCTTTTATTTTCCAGCCCCATCTCGCCGCCTTCAACCACCCCGCAGACTAGAAATAAATACTTCCGGTCACATTGTATGAGACCGAATATTCTGACCGACGATACAGACCACAAGCAATTCCTCTAAAAATCAGGGTTGAAATAATGAGCTTCGGAAGAGGAGGCAATAGACCAATCCACGCGGCCCTTCGCTCGGAGGAGAACCAGAATACAGATAACTTTCCCTGAAACCACTCTGGAGGCTCCTCAGCGGAAAGGATTTATTGAAAACCGTTAAGCTGGCTGTGGCGCAGCCCTGAGGAGGGGACCTACCGACCGACCGTCAACTGACAGGCCCTGAGCGATTGCCAGTGACGCCCACTGGGTATTCGGGGTTAAGTGGATGGCCCTTGTGATATAAGAGCTCGTGTGAGAATGGTAGGCGTAGAGAGGGTACGCAAGCACTAGCGGACACGTGTACACACATCTCTCCCGTCTGTTCTACTGTTAAAGATCCGGGAGTTTTAACTTTTATGTCGCATTTCCTGGTTTCTTGGCACACTTACCCCCTCCTCTCTCTCTCTCTCTCTCTCTCTCTCTCTCTCTCTCTCTCTCTCTCTCTCTCTCTCTCTCTCTCTCTCTCTCTCTACTTATATATATATATATATATATATATATATATATATATATATATATATAGCTATCTTTACCTAACAGTCTGATAAATCCCTTTCTATCAGTCCAAATCGCCATTCTGGTGCGTGGCCTATCCTTTACCTCTCATATGGGAAGCCTATTCAGGATAGGATGTACATCTGCTTCTGGCCCCATCCTCTTGAGCCGGGTGGAAGCACCATTATCCCTGGTGCGCAAGCAGTCTTCCAGCTCCTCGAGAATAGGTTTCCTTCCTCGCACCCTAACTGCTTCCGACAAGTTATGGGAAAATCCATCTTTCCGTGGTAAAAAGGCATAAAAATTTCTTGTCATTCAGCCCCAGGA
>NC_061834.1:25298537-25301037 GCF_019202785.1 Penaeus chinensis | reverse complement strand
TGTGTGTGTGTGTGTGTGTGTGTGTGTGTGTGTATGTTCTGTGTGTGTGTGTTCTGTGTGTGTGTGTGTGTTCTGTGTGTGTGTGTTCTATATATACACACATACACACATGTGTGTGCGTGCGTGCGTCTTTTTTTGACAGCTAAGTATGATATGCCTGTCACATACATTCAAGAATGTGTTTGTGCTGATTCATTCAATCTTGGGGGACTAGGCGCAAGGAAATGGAAAGTAAATACAATGTAAGATAGTTCCACTTCTGAGTTAAACTGGCTGGCCAAGGAAAGATTCTATCTTCATTGTTTTTTATTCTTGAATTTACTTTGGTTTCTTATCTCAGTTGTCTGCAGTTTGTGACAGGTGGCATAAAAGTTAGAAATTAATAAGAAAGGGAAGAGATGTAAACTGAAATTGCATATGCAAATGTGTGTCTATTTGTCTATTACCGTTCTTTTTATATGTGTGACTGCAGGCGTCTCGTGTTTGTAGAAAGGCACACAAGCTTGAAACACACTCCTATGGGGAATTTCGGGCCGTTTGTACTGGTTTCCGAGAGAGGAAAAGCCGCAGAGAGAAGCCAGCCGCAAGAAGCCCCTCGGAAGGCGAGTGACACGGCGTCCACCCTCACCTGTCCTCCGGAAAGCGACGGAAAAACGCCCAGCCGACGGCGTCTCGATCATCCCAGTTTTCTTGCGCCGCCGCCACGACGCAGCTGCACCTCATACTCCGCCCGGGCAAAGAACCGGAAATGGCGGGGCTTTACGGCCTATTTCTTTCCGGCCCGGATTTCGAAATTAAATTCTTGCAGCAGCACAACACCATTTGACGTCGTGGTGCAACGTGCCCGCCACGCCGCCATCACGTGGCTCCTTGTACGCGGTGTGACTCTTTCCTCTTATGGCGTGGCTCTTTTTACTTAAGCGCCTCTTGGCTCTCATGCTGCGGCGCCTCGTTCTTGTTATGTTGCTCTTCGCTCTCACGAAGTGCATCTTTGTTCTTATTTCTTTGCTCTTTTAATATAACTCATCGACGTTATGTGACTTTTTGCCCTCATTACGGGGGTCTTTGCTCTAAATACTGGATATTTATTCCTCTTGTATATCTATTTTCTTAGGCTTCTTTTATCTCTTTGTTCTTACCATTTTCGCTCTTATAAAATAGTTCTTAGTATGTGACACAGCTGATAATACTCCGCTCTAATCGCTTAAGCACATATTTTTTTATTAAGTGTACGACGGTTCCATAAAGGCAGTGGAAACATAATGCGAAATTTGCGTATAGCTCTTGCATGGATGGATATCTTGTCTGTAATGTGTATTGCTTTGAAGGTGCAATACTAGTACCATATTAGTTTTGTATCGTTGTAAGAGATTTCAATTGTTGTCTAAAATAAAAACAATCATATGTGTGTCATATTTGCCGCAACTGAAATAATTCAGTCTGACTGTATGTTGTATTATTGATAAATACGTGCATATATCACAAGCCAGCAGCAACCACAAATTACTGCAGATATAACAACGTCCTTATCTTAGCTGCACATCAGATGCATCATTGATCTTGCTCTGAGAATGCTCTGCTGCATCTCCCTAATTACCACTTCACATATCTCATTATATGCAAAGGAGAGGATTAGTGATATGTGGTTAACCAAAGCTTCTACGACTTTCGCACAGGAAATAGACCTAGACCTACGTGTTAATATTTTTTTCTTCTCTTTCTCTTTCTCTACTTCCTCTCTCTCTCTCTCCTTCTTCTTTTTCTTCTACTTTTTTCTTCTTCTTCTTCTTCTACTCTTTCTTCTTCTTCTTCTCTCTCTCTCTTTCTCTCTCCCTCCCTCTCCCTCTCCCTCTCTCCCTCCCTCTCTCCCTCTCTCCCTCCCTCTCTCCCTCTCTCCCTCCCTCTCTCCCTCTCTCCCTCTCTCCCTCTCTCCCTCTCTCCCTCTCTCCCTCCCTCCCTCTCTCCCTCCCTCCCTCGATCCCTCCCTCCCTCTCCCTTTCTTTCCCTTTCATTCCCCCTCTCCCACCTCTCTCTCTCTCCCTCTCCCCCTCTCTCCCTCTCTCTCCCCCTCTCTCCCTCTCTCTCCCCCTCTCTCCCTCTCTCTCCCTCTCTCCCCCTCTGCCTCCCTCTCTCTCTCTCTCTCTCTCTCTCTCTCTCTCTCTCTCTCTCTCTCTCTCTCTCTCTCTCTCTCTCTCTCTCTCTCTCTTTTAGGAATGGAAAGGCACAGGGGGGGGGGGGGGCAGAACGATTGTGATGGAGGGTGAGAGATAGGGAGGTACTGGGTTTGATGATGAGCGTGCGAATGAGTGAGTGCACGAGTGAGCGAGTAAATCAGTCAGTCAGAAAGTCAGTCAGTCAGTCAGTGAGAGAGGCAGAGAGAAGACAGGCGATCACAGAAAAGAAACAGAAAAATATCGAAGGTAAAGAAAATGTGAGTATCTGGGTGAGACAAACAAGAATCAAAAGACAATCAAAAAGAGAATACAGGTCGGTACTGAAC
>NC_061834.1:25286037-25293537 GCF_019202785.1 Penaeus chinensis | reverse complement strand
AAGTGAGGAAGAGGGAGAGGAGAGGGAGAGGGAGAGAGAGAGAGAGAAGAGAGAGGTAGCAGAGATAGAGAGACGAGATGAAGAGAGAACGAGAGCGAGAGAGAGAGATAGAGAGAGAGAGAGAGAGAAGAGAGAAGAGAGAGAGCAAGAGAGCTCTCGACGCTTGATCGCACTGCTCGCGACTTTCTCAACTCTGTACTGTTGCTCGCTTCCGAGCTGCATCTGGTCTCTTGCTCGCTGTCTCTCGCTCTCTCCGCCCGCTCTGCTACTTCTCTCTCTCTGCTAGTCGTCTCTCTATCTCCGCCCTCTCTCTCTCTCTCTCTCGCCTCTCGCGATCTCTCTCTATCTCTCTCGAGAGCGATCCCGCAAGCTCGATCGTCTCGCACAACCCCCCACAACACAACCCCCCACCTCCATCGCCACAGACCCCCCTACCATCTCATAAGACAATCGTGCTCATTCGCACATGAACCCGCCTATCCACGCCCACGACAGAAAGGTCAAAAACAATGTGGAACTAGAATGCCAAATAGACCAACAACAAAACAAAACCCAACCAAAATGCCGAAAAATTAGGGAAACCGCAATAATCAACCCCAACAAAATGAAGCCAGATAACGAAACAAAACTCTGACACGACAAGGATTTGTTCTTTCTACTCAGAACAGACAATGAAATAAAGAAACAAAAAAAAACGATAGAAGGGGAGAATCCAATTAATTGTCGTAAGAAAAGAGCCCTTCCAGAGGCATGACGAGAGAGACATTCCGGGATAATAAGCAACACAATAGTACAAGAAAACCAGTATAATCCGAGAAGTAGGAGAGAAGAGATTGGGGAGGGAAGAAAAAGGGGGATGAGAAGATGAGGAAGAAGGAGGGAGTAAAAGAGAGATAGAGAAAGGATCAAGTAGACTAGTAGATGGAGGGATGGAAAGGTAGAAACGGACATTGAAAAACATTACACACGACAATCAACAACGCGCAACCACACGCGCCCACCACACCGCACACCACACACACCACACACTACACACACACACACACAATACATACACACACAAAGACCACACACACATATATTAAAACATACATATACATATATATATAACATACATACATCATACATACACACATACCATACATACAACATACATAGACAGATGTGTGTGTGTGTGTGTGTGTGTGTGGTGTGTTTGTGTGTGTGTGTGTGTGAGTGTGTGTGTGTGTGTTGTGTGTGTTGTATGTGTGTGTGTGGTGTGTGTGTGTGGTGTTGTGTGTGTGTGAGTGTGTGTGTGTCGTGTGTGTGTGTGTGTGTGTGTGTGTGAGTGGTGTGTGGGTGCGTGTGCGTGGGTAGAGAAAGATAGAAAAAACAGAGAATAACAAATAACAAATGATAACACAGAAAGACAGCGCGGGAGGGAGTGTTATGAGAGCCAGCCAGAAAGACAGACGGTCAGACATTTCTCCTACACGAAACAAGTACGTAGCTTCCTTAACTTCCATACACGACCTTAACTCAAGGGCCAGATTCACTTACACAATAATGGCTTTTCTTAAGCAAGCGAGAATAGTACACATTTCACCAGCCCATAATTCCTTTGAGTCCAAACGCAGCTTGTTTCCCTCTCATCGCACTACTAACTCCCTAATGCCTTATTACCCCGTCCAAGCCCCACTTAGGTAACTGAGAGGATGTAGAGTGAGTTTGTAGTATAGGCAGTAGTCCTACAAAGCTCTCAATTGCTACCCATGAGGCCGTTGACACCGGCGCTTTTTTACAACCTCAATTAGCTACGAACCTTCACCACGCTCCCTCCCTCCCCCGGATTGTCTACAAGAGAACGCATTGCCTTCTCCCTACTCCTGACTTCTCCGTGGCCTTGAACCAGTCATCAAAAGCAAACCGAGAAAAGATGTGTCTTACCAGAACTCCTTACTCCCCCCCTCACCCCCTCCCCCAGCCCAATTCCACCTCCCCATCCCCTTTGGTGAAGGTGAAGGACGACCTCCTTCAGCCTCGAGACCCCAGTGATGCTACCCTAGCCCCTAGCCCCCCCCCCCCCTCCTTCTTCCTCCGCCTCTTCTCACGATGTTCAGGTAATACTTCCATTATTGACTGCTGGTGGAAGATGCGATAAGAAACTTTTAAACGGGTCTACTTTTTTCTAGAGGCAAAAATTTCTCCCGCCCCTTTTAATAGTTTTATGATTAGCTGTGATGGCACGCAGAAGGCCCATGCTACTCACCTTTCTCTTTCTCTTCCTCTGCCGCCCCTCCCTCCTCCTTTTCCTCTCCCATTTTCTCTTCATCCTCTCTCCCAACCTCTCCCCTTTCTCTTCTCCGTATTGTTCTTCAACAGCATTCTCTTCCTATTCCCTAATCTATATTATAATATCAACCCTTTTCATGCCTGCCTTTCCCTTCTTCTCCTCCTCTGGTTCCTCCTCATCCTTTCTCTTCTTATTGTTCCTCTCCGATCATCTTTTCTCCGTTAGCTTATACCGTCCCATCCTACTTTTTTTCTTCCCTTTCCTACCTCTTCTTCCCTTCCTTTTCTTCTTTCTTCTTCGCTTTTCCATTTTTTTTTTTTTGCATTCTTTCCTTTTCCTCGCATTTTCCGTTCCCCATATTAGCTCCTGCCTTAATCCCATCCCAACCCTCTCCCCTCTACCTCTTCTTCCTCCTCCCTATCTGCACCTTCCTTCTCCCCACCGCTCCTCATATTAGTTTTTATCTCTGTTTTTTTATCCCCCCCCCCCGGAGTTTTTCTCCTTTTTCCTCCCCCCTTTTTTTTTTCCCCATTTTTTTATTTTTCCCCCTGTTTTTTGTTTCCCACCCCCCCCTTGGCTTTTTGTTGTGTGGGTTTTCCCTTTTTTTCTGGGGTTTTATATATTTTCCCGCTTTTATGTTTTATGTTTTTTTTTCCCTATTGTTGGTATTATTTTTGATTTATTTCTTTTATTCCCCCCCCCCCCCTCTCCCTCTTCCTCGTCCCGCTGTGAAGGCTGCAGAGCCACAGCAAAGCAGCTGTTTATTTCCAGAATGTTCGCCATGATTTTGGGATACCAAAAGAAATATTAACCTTTTTCCAATATTCTTAATGAGCATTATCTAGAAAATATTAACACCGTCAGTAGTTTCTTTATCTTTATCGTCACTATTTACTGATATCATTATCATTGCAATCCCTAAATGAAAACATTGCGAAAAAACTAGGGTTTTTCTCGTGATAAGAAAAAATTACAAAAGATTTTCATAAAAAAGGGGAAATATGGAACAGTTTAGAATGAATAATGATGGCAGTGGTAATAGAATAATCTGAAAAAAGCAACTCATCACCATAATGTAAAAATAATGGTAATAATAATAAAAAATTATAATTAAAAAAGAAAAAATTTAACAAAAAAAAATTTTAATTAAAATTCCAATTGATATTACAATTTTTAAACCATTATGAAAAGTTTGATGATGATGAAGTGAAATAAAGAGATGATGATGATATGATAAAGATGATGAAGATGATGATGATGATGAGGGTGATGATTGAATATTAATAATTTTTAGTAATAATAAAAAAAAAAAATAATAATAAATTTATAAATAAAAATTTAAAATTTAAAAATTAAAAAATTAAAAATTTTAAAAAAAAATTAAAAATTTAAAAATTTAAAAAAATTAAAATTAAAATTAAAATTAAAAATTTAAAAATTTTAAAATTAAAAAAAAATTAAATAATTATAATTAAATTAAAATTTTAAAATAATAATAATAATAATAAAATAATAAATAAAATAATAATTAAAATTTATAATTTTAAAATTTATTATTATTATTATTTTTATAATTATTAATTATCATTATCATTATCTTTATCATTATCATTATATTAAAATTATCATTATTATTGTTATTTTATTATATTATTATTTTTAAACAAAAATTGAATTATTGTTAGTTATCATATTATTATCATTTATATAAATATTATAATAAAATAAAATTTAAAAATTTTTAAATATATATCAATAATATAACAATAGCAATAAAAATATAAATAAAACTCCTATTAATATGATACTGATAATGATAATGATCACAAAAGTTAAAATGATAATAATAGTAATGATGATGATCATCATGATGATGATCACGATGATGATGACTGATGATGATCAATAGCAATAATAAATAAAAAAGTAATAATAAGATGATGATGATGAGATATATGATGAGGGAGTGATAAATGTTTAAAAATTTTGATGAAATGATGTGATGAAAAAACAATAAATAATGAACAAAAAAGATAAAAAAAAACAAAAGAAACAATTAAACAAAGAAAAAACACGTCAAAGAGGGCAGCAGCAATAACAGCAAAACGAATCAACGCCAACCCCCGTTTTAGCCAGTAGGCCAACCCAAAAGACAAACGAAATTTTTTTTTATCTACCCATGTGCAGTTATCTAGGTCTATCTTCAAGTTAGGACGCGGCATTGTGGAAGATACGTATGTCCCTTTTTGCTTTCTAGTGTGTCCATCGTTGTAAATGAGAAGATATTCATTGGCTAACGGTTTGGTAATGTAAACAAAAATACCAAGTAATTAAAAGTTGCGAGAATAATAATGTCAGGGGGCAAAGGAAATTTAAAGAAGGAAAAATTCCTTCCCCTCTCTCTCTCTCTTTCCTCTCTCTTCCTTTAAATCTTTTCAATCTCAATCCTCCTTCAAAACTTTTCCTCTTTTCTCTTTTTTTCCTTCTCTTCCCCTTTTTCCCCTTTATTATATATATAATGCCCCCACCTCACCCCACACCAAAATACACTCCACTCCACTCCACTCCAAATCCACTCACACTCCAACTCCACTCCACCCACTCCACTCACCTCACCTCCACTCCAAATCTCACTCTCACTCTCACCTCACTCTCACTCTTTTACTCCACCCACTCTCCCTCTCACTCTCTTCCCTCTTTCCCTCTCTGTCTCTGTCTCTGTCTCTGCCCCTGTCTCTGTCTCTCTCTAACTCTAACTCTTCTCCTTTCCCTATTTATTCTCCCCTCTCCCCTCCCCCTCCCCCTCTTTTCTTTTCTTCCCCTCTTTCCTTCCCCCTTTTTTCATCTTTTTTCACTCTCCTTTTTAAAAACCCCCCCCCCCTCTCTCTCATCCCCTCCCCCCTCTCTCTCCTCATCTCCCCCCTCTCTCTCTCTTTTTCCTTTACATTTTTGGCCCCCAATAAACAGAATTGCAGGTTAACCCCGGGGGGCCCTTTTATGATAATAACAAGCGGGTTTTTTTTGTTTACTCCTTTCAAATATTTTATTACGAAACTAGTTTTCCTGTCAGGGGGGCCGACTCCCGCGGCTAAAGGGCCCAAAGTTTGGGAATCAGATACATTAATGCTGCATTTCGATTTTTCCCTTTCAGCGTAATAAATCAAAAATGTTTCGTGAAAAAAAAAATGAAATGAATAGATAAATTAATAAATAAACACAAAAATAAACACATATATCAGGAACTCACAAACATCCCCTACTCTGAAAAGGAAACTCGAAATTAGTTTTACATATCAATCGTCCCTAAAAGCGTCCCTTTCCCCAGGCGCGTCCAGCTCAAGGGACTCCCGGCCATTGCCATGATCAACACAATGCAACCTTGACAAGCGGAATCTAATTGTGAATCAAGGGGCAGTCATATGAGGCAACGTCATCCCACCTTCCCTGTTAAGTGTGATGAGAGAGAGGTCAACCAACGGCCGTAACTTGTCTAACTTTCCCTGTCATTTTTTTAAAGCCGCTTGACACTTTTTGTCAACTTATGACACGTGCCAGGTCACTTGTGATATTGTTTGGGGCGTTGTCATTTTTAGTGTAATGTTTTGATTTACATTGCCTTTCAGTCGTATCATTGCTGAAGCTACGGTATTATAAAAAAAAAAAAAAAAAAAAAAAAAAATGTCATTCGTTTCCACATAATTGTCCGGATAAGAATCTGGGAAAGAATGTTGCATCTCTGGTCAAAATGACAATTCTGCTTATTTACTACTTTAAAAGGGGTTGTTATCATTCTATTATCCATCGTAAATAATAGTGTACACATATTTATACAATCCTTTATCTTGTAGTGATTTATAAAAGGAGCAATATAAAGGGGCCCATGAAAGGGAAAACTCGGGTAATGAAAAACACACTACATACAGTCTTTTTTTTCTTTCTGTACGCATATACATCCCGCAATTTGGGGGCGTACGTGTGGTGTGTGTGTGTGGTGTGGTGGTGGTGTGTGTTTGTGTGTGTTGTGGTGTGTGTGTTGTTGTTTTGTGTGTGTGTGTGGTGTTGTGTGTTTAAGGCATATAAATAATATATATATATATATAAATTTTATAAATATTTATTTATATTTATATAAAATATATATTATATATATATAAAGTGACAAAAATAATTTCTAATCCGTCAATAGCCTTACTGCCTTAATCACAGATCGCTATGGAATGAGGCGGGGAAACGTTTTGGAGAGATTTGTGACTGCGAATGTTGGTCGTATATCTGCCTTTTTATTGCATTCACATGATGCGCCAAAAGAGGATTAGTGGTCAATTGTAACAATATTCATTAATGCTGACTTACATCTTGGGCGTCGGAAAAAAACCCTTTAAGAAAAATTTCCCTATAGTTTTCAACTGTCCTTAAAGTTTTGGGTAATTTTGGGTTTAAACCCCAAACTGGCTTATGGAATAAAAGGGATCGTTTGGAATTAGAATTAGGAAACTTTGCTTGAAAAAGTTCCCTTTTCTTGACTGTTATTATTTGTTGATTTTCCAAATATCTCTCTCACTTTCTCACTCTCTCACTATCTCTCTCTCTCTCCTCTCTCTCCTTCTCCTCCTCTCCTCTCTCCTCTCTCTCGCCTCCTCCAAGACTCTCAACTCACACTCTCACTCACCTACTCTCCTTTCTCTCCCTCTCCTCATCTCTCTCTTCTGACACTGACGTCTTGACTCTGACTCTGACTCTACTCTGACTCTGACTCTGACTCGACGACTCCTGACCTCTCTCTCTCTCTCTCTCCCTCTCTGCATCTCCACTCTCTGTCACTCCACCTCTGCACTCTCCTCTCTGTCCACTCCCCCTCTCTGTCACTCTCACTCTCTGTCACTCTCACTCTCTGTCACTCTCACTCTCTGTCACTCTCACTCTCTGTCACTCTCACTCTCTGTCACTCTCACTCTCTGTCACTCTCACTCTCTGTCACTCTCACTCTCTGTCACTCTCACTCTCTGTCACTCTCACTCTCTGTCACTCTCACTCTCTGTCACCCACCTCACTCACTTCACCTCTCAAATCTCGTCCTTCACCAACTGTCACTCTCACTCTCTTCCTCCACTCTCTCACTCTCTCCCGCACACTCACGCACTGTCACTCTCACTCTCTGTCAACTCTCACCTCCTTCACCCTCACTCTCTGTCACTCTCTCTCTCCTCTCTCTCATAATATTATAGTAT
>NC_061834.1:25271037-25278537 GCF_019202785.1 Penaeus chinensis | reverse complement strand
GAGGAACCGGGCAGAAGGAGAAGGGTCTCGCGGTAAGATCCCGTCGAGTGCAAGGTAACAAGGCGGCCGCCGACGACAGGCACGTAATGGCGGTCACCAAGGACATTGCGAGTGGATCGACGAGACATAACGACGCGCCAAACGACCTGTGACCAAGGGCGACCCGCAGAGCTCCATTTAGCTCTTCCAATAACAACAAGAGAGGGGGAGGAAAATCGTATTCCCTAAAACCTATATCTGGTACTCCCTTTCCTTTCTCTATGCGCTCGTGTTTTCTCAATCGCTTGTTATTGTTGAACAAGATTGAGAATGGGTTCGGGTAAAAAAGTTAGCTGAGGATGATGGGGACAATAATTATTCATTTCAGTGGCAACAGTGCAACAACAATGATGATATGAATAATGATTATGATAAGAAAAATATAATGACAAGAACATGATAATGATAATAGTGATATTGTTAACAATGAAAATAATAAAGATTATAATGATAATGTTGGTGGCAGTTACAAAAACAACAATAACAATAACAGCAATAACAATGTTAATATTGATAGTGGTGGTAACGATGGTGGTGGTTTGATGGTATTGGTGGTGGTATGGCAGTGTTGGTTATGGTATGGTGGTGGTACGCTGGTAGTAGTGATGGTATTGTTGGTGACGTAATGGCGATAAAGATAAATAAAACAAATAGGCCTATAAAAACAATAAAGATAACGGAAAATCAGATGATATTTTTTTCCTAGTATCGCCGTAGGGATATGATCGGCCCAAAAGCCGTCTCGGAGAGAAACACAGAGCAGTTTATGTTGAAATCTTCAGATATATGAAAATGCAAATAAAAATCACAGAGATTCCTTTTTCCCGGTAGGCAATCTCCTGCTGTGTGAAGGATGCAACATACAGAACAAACTTGCAACGGTAAACGCTGGTTTGCAATTGCTTTTTCATTCCATTAAGATACAATGGGAACATTTCTTCAGTATATGACCATATAATTGTATTGTGCACAAGAGGGGGGAGGCAGAGAGGAAGTGGGGGAGGAGAATAGAAGAAAAGAGGAATGAGAGATGGAGTAATGAAAGAAGTGAGAGAGAGAGAGAGAGAGAGAGAGAGAGAGAGAGAGAGAGAGAGAGAGAGAGAGAGAGAGAGAGAGAGAGAGAGAGAGAGAGAGGGGGGGGAGGGTGGGGGGAGGGAGGCAGGGAGGGGGGGAGGGAGAGACAGACAGACAGAGAGAGAGAGAGAGAGAGAGAGAGAGAGAGAGAGAGAGAGAGAGAGAGAGAGAGAGAGAGAGAGAGAGAGAGAGAGAGAGACTGAGACAGAGATGAGGAAAAGAAGGAACGATTGATGGTGAACATGCGAAAACAGAGACACATGAACAGAAAAAGGAGATGATGAGAGAGAGAGAGAGTCAGATACAGAGACAGACAGAGGGAAAGAGAAAGAATGAGAGAGAGATTATTTGATTTGAAACGTTTATTGAGATAATAGATTCTATATCAAAGGGATGAAGTGAAATATGTCATCCCCATCCCATTCTTGTTATGTCCCCTCAAGGGCTCACATCAATTCAAGGAAAATAGAAAGTTGAACCTAGGAGCAAACTACCTATATTGTTTCATTATTTCTTCTATTATATTATTATTACACATCCATTCTAGCTGCAAAGTAACATGATGTAATTCAGTATTTCTGAATCCCTCAAGCAACGTACATCTCGTTACATAACGGGCCAGGGTGTGGGATCTCAGCGCTCCAGACTACATTTTCCCCCTAACTCCCAGTAATATTTATATCCTAACTTTAATCTCATGTACACTAGGTCTGTCCATCTGCCCTTCCCTTTTCCATACGTAAGGCTTGTGTTCATGAGAATATGCAGATAATGTTTCATAGTATTATTTTTATCTAAGAGCTCATTTCTCATTATAGCATCTTCTCTTCTTCTCTGCATTCGCCTTATCTTACTTTTAATTTGCCTTAAACCATAACTGCATGATACATCAACGTCACGTTTTTCAGTTTGTTTTGCTATGATATCAACAGATTCGTTTAGTTTGATTCCAACTTGTGAGGGGCTCCAAATTTAATACTATAATAATTGATATTCAATTTATGTATTTTTTTCTTACAGTCACGAACTACTTTGTCTTAAATTAGACTCCTGCGAGAGAGTGATTCTAAAGTTATCTACAAAAATAGGACGCCCTGATCAAATTTTATTCCCTCCAGTATAGCAACTAGCTCAGCCTGTATTGATGATATAGAGTCACTGAGTCGGGGTCAATTTTTGCCATCATTTATATTACGATCTGTGAACACACAGACGAATATCCCACTTTTTGGAACCGAACCGTCATAATAAACATGCATTGTATTTACTTTGGGAAGAATCCTGATATTATGTCCATACACAGCTCATACATTGATTTACAATGGTATATTTATACTGAGTGGTTCAATATCAGTATCCTGTTCTTCCAAGGCGCCATTTTTGTCCTTTCTGATGGAGTATCCAACAACCTATTACACCATAGTGTCTAATATCATTTAAGAGACCTATTAGATATCCACTCTTGCCTACAAAATGTCCTTGTATCTTCCATTCCTGCTTACATATCTTTTACAAGCTAAATCAAATGGCTGCAACCATTCGATTCATTCGATTCGACTCGTTGCTCTATACTCAGTGACCCCAGTTCTGTCCTCATGATGTCAACCCTCTTATTCCTCATCCTAAAATGACTCATGGCCTCGTTTTGTATGACGTCAATTCCTTATTCTCCCTTTACCAAGGAAAGAGAGAACCGGCGTTGCATAGTCAATAATCGACCTAATTGTACTCAAATACACCATCCTTAGAATGGGAATTCCCGCCTCCTTCCCACAGCATGCTAGAGCTCTTAAGGGTTGCAATCATGCTTTGCATTCTGTGAGTATATAACTGATTTCGGCATCCTTGCTTGCAGTAGGAAATGTACATTTCTATGTATATGTAGATGCCTTTATCATATTTTCCCCATAATAAATTACTCATTCAGAATGAGTTATTCATTATTCTGAAATTTCGTTTTTTTCTTCATTCACAACCAGTCCTACCTTAAGAGCAAGAGTACTAAAATTATGAATGGCAAGTTGTACGTTATTTAACTTACTTCACTGGAGAAGAATATCACCTGCACGATGGGCACGACACCTCTCGGATATTTAGTGTTAACTACTTTGTTCATCAAAACATCAAACAATTGTGAGCTTAGCATCCCCTTTTTGGAGTACCTAATTCCAATTTACATTCTTTAGACAAATACCCCCGATACCAAACATATGCGCTTCTCTCAAAAGATAATCCTGAATCCATTGTAGTATCTGAAACACCCAACCCTCGTAATTCATATAGAATTTCCTCTTCATGGCTTTATCAAAGTCAACAGATACACTACATTTGTCTGCATCATATGAGAGGGACATTCAATTAGGCCATCTGTCGTACTTTTTCTTTTTAAAAATCCATAAATGTTACAGGAGAGTTTATCGCCTAATGTATAAATCAACCTATTTAGCACAATTCTTTCGGTCATCTTAGAAATGCATAAGGTTAAAGATACTGGTCTATATTATATAGATTAAGATGGTCCTTTTCCATGCACTAGGTAACTTGCCTTAAAACTTAAATTCAAATTTTATGGGAGCCAGCAACTCCTCATGTGTAAGGTCTACACAGGTACCTTATTATTTAACCATGACATGTTAACAGTCTTTCTTTCATCTCGATCCCTGAGGCAATGGATCAGTATTAGCTGCTTTTGCCCAATATGCCATTAATTCACTTGCTTTTTCATTTGGATGAAAGCCATCAGTCATGTTAATTGTTTTTGCCCTGATTTTATTTACATTTTGCCATATGTCCTTTAAATTCGTACTATTTCCAATGGTTTCTGCTAAATTATTTTAATACATTGACCTTGCCTCCTTTCTGTCCTGCCCACACAATCTCACTATTTTCCAAAGTTTCCTTGTTTTCATCCCTCATGCCTTCAGTAGTTGAGTCCATCTTAGAGAGAGAGAGAAACAGACAGACAGAGAGAAACAGACAGACAGAGACAAACAGACAGACAGGCAGACAGTTAGTCAGTCAGTCAGTCAGTCAGTCAGTGTGAGAGAGATGAGAAGACCAACAAGTAAAGCACCAGCCTTTGCCTACACTGAGGCGAAAACCCCGATGACATTTTGCTTGGCTTTGACAGATCACTTGATCCTTTGGACTTAATCCCGGCTGAAGCATTCGAACTCAGCGGACCCCATCGCTCTCTCCTTTCGATGGACGCCGATTGATGTTCCTTTTCGCAAAAGGTCTCCTTGAAACATATAATCATCATCTTCATCATTCTCATGGAACTCGCACTGACAAGGTGTTCATAATGACTCTAAAAGGCGTCTATCGGTCACACCTTCCAAGACGCTGCTAATTTACTTCGGTCTCACATGCATATGATTTACATGACAGCGTCCCATCCTTTACCGATGTACCTTGTTCAAGTACAGTAAAGTTTGCGTTGGTTCTCGCCATTTTTGTTGTCATTTTGTTTATGTAAAAGTTCAGGGGAAACTAAGATTGCCGATTCGGTTTCTATCAAAATATTGACATAACAATACCTTACAACTACAGTGATATGAAGAAGGATGACAAAGATAATGATAATGATAATGATGATAATGATGTTGATGATTTTGATGATAACAATAATAATAATAATAATAATAATAATAATAATAATAATAATAATAATGATAATAATAATGATAATAACAATCGTAAAAAAAAAAAAATAATAATAATAATAATAATGATAATAATAATAATAATAATAATAATAATAATAATATAATCATAATAATATAATCATGACAATAAAAATAGTAATAATAAATGAAATAATAACAATAGCATTATTATTATTATCATTATTATTATCAGTGATAATAAAAAATAAGAAGTATTATCAGAAATAATTTTGGTATAATATTCATAAGGTATAGTAATTGCACAATTTTTTTTTTTTTTTTTTTTGTCGATTTCTTCCTCTCCTTTTTCTTTTACTTTTTCCCCCTATCCTTCCTCTTCCTAGACTTCCCCGTCTTGCTCCGTCTATAATTCTTCCTCTCTCTCTCTCCCTCTACCCTTTCCTCTCTTTTTTCCGTCTTCTTTTTTCTCTCCTTCAATTCATTTACGGTACAGCGCGTTTGCCTTCAAAGTCGTCCAGTATAACTAAAATCTCTCCACTCTAATAAAGGAGACCATCAAAGAGTAATTTTATTAATAATGCTGAATCTATTTATGATATATGAAGTTCCATAAAGGAATACCGGCGAGCGTGTCATTTTCTCTCAAATACTAAATAGATTAACACGCAGTTTAACGACAGTCATTTAACCCATCGTCGTTCAGCAGTATTCATAAAACATAATGCATGTGTCTGCACGTCTGTGTGAGGGTGATAAGCGTGTGTGTTTTGCTTAAAGCGTGATTGTCTGTGCATGTGAGAGGGGAATGCATTGTTGTGTTAAGTTGTGTTGCGTTTTGTTCCGTTGTGTGTGTCTGTGTGCGTCGTGTTGTATTTTGTCGAGCTGCTTTGTGTTAGGTTGTGAGCTGTGTTTGTACGTGCACGTGCATATGTGTGCGTGTTCGTGTTCGTGTGTGTGTGTGTGTGTGTGTGTGTGTGTGTGTGTGTGTGTGTGTGTGTGTGTGTGTGTGTGTGTGTGTGTGTGTGTGCGTGTGCGTGTGCGTGTGCGTGTGCGTGTGCGTGTGCGTGTGCGTGTGCGTGTGCGTGTGCGTGTGCGTGCGCGTGCGTGCGTGCGAGCGTGCGTGCGTGCTTCTAACTGCAAAGATGAATGAGCAGGAGCACGAGGGCAGCGTGTAGTCGTACTCCATCAGGTTTCATCTGTGTAAGTGGCCAATTAAGAAACTCATTAAAGTACTTACCAGTTCTTCACATTTTTAAAAAAGAAAACATTAGGGTTACACATTTAAATATTTGTTTCTGTTTATAACGCATTATCATTAAACGTAATAAGCTTTTTTCATACCCTGTACTTAGGGAATTAGGTAGGTGTGTGTGTGTATATCAATACGTATGCATGTATATGTTGGTAGGCATATATGTGTATATGTATATACATATACACATATACATATGTGTGTGTGTGTGTGTGTGTGTGTGTGTGTGTGTGTGTGTGTGTGTGTGTGTGTGTGTGTGTGTGTGTGTGTGTGTGTGCACAAAAGAGAGACATCGACGGCAATTCGTCCCGGCAGCCGGTTGGGCGTTGAACACAAAAAAAAGGAGCAGAAACCTCTAATCTCATCCCTCCAGTGTGTCAGGTCGACTTAATTTTCTTTTCCTCGAAATCGCTTTCTTAATATTGTTCTGTTGAGGACAGATCCACTAAGTTATTCCGCCAACAAGAGCTTAGAAGGGGATTGGTTACGAAAACACGAGTCAATCACAAGGAGAGGGCGAGGATAAATGTCACGCCCTGGCAGCTGGTGCTTTCCCACCTGTCCCCCTGCCTCAGCCTTCCCCTCTTTCCCCTCGCTCGCCTCTCCTTCTGTCCTCCCACTCATTCTCTCTCTCCTGCCTCCCTCATCCGTCATACAGACTCTCCCCTTTCGCCTATCTCCGTGTTTACACTATCCTGTCCTCCTCCTCTTTCCACCCACGTTCATTTCAACGTCGTTCCCTCTCTGCCTACAGCTGCCTCAGCCTCATCTTCTCCCCGTACTCCTTTCTCTCCTTCACATCTCCCTAAGCCGAGTTTCGCATCTGTGGAGGATTAGCATCATACCGTAGTCTCGACCACCAATTCCGGTGGAGCCTCTTGCGGGGTGACGCGAGTGTCGGAGGGTCGTAGCGTGCTGGCGGAGGGCCAGGGTTTAACCCTTGGCTTGACGACAGAACCTTTGAGGTTCGGCTGCAGAACGGGTTTCTTCGCTTCTGCTGTAAACAATAAGCATTAAATCAGCCAAGCTCTTGTAGAGTCTGCAATTTCTGGAGATTTGTAGGTAATATTTGTGATGCGATGAGCATTTGGAGGATACAATGAAATAGCAAAACTATCAAATCACGTATCTCGGCATATATAATACGAAACCGTGGTTACAAAGTCGATATAAGTATCGACATCGATTGCTACCTGTGCGTCCACTGGAGGATAATAATCGCGCCTTTGCACAAAGGATTCCCGCTCAGTTGAGCATCGAACCTTCATCATTATTACAAGCTGACAAAGACCATGGGCTCATTCGGGGTAACGAATATGAGGTATGAATGCGGATCCAAATCAAGCCGTATTTATACATACACATCCGATTTGTGAGAAGGGCATCGTTGCGTTTTTATATTTAATATGTTTTCTTTTTTCCAGATTCAAATTCTAAATGAAATTGAAATTTACCTGCACAGAATATTTTTAAGTTCGTGTTACATATACTTTACTTCATTACTAG
>NC_061834.1:25261037-25266037 GCF_019202785.1 Penaeus chinensis | reverse complement strand
TCTCTATCTCTCTCTCTCTCTCTCTCTCTCTCTCTCTCTCTCTCTCTCTCTCTCTCTCTCTCTCTCTCTCTCTCTCTCTCTCTCGCTCTCTCTCTCTCTCACAAAGACACGGACGATCCTCTCGTGCGAACAAGTGACTGCTACATAATGATATAATGAAGTTCTATTTTTAACCTGCGAGAAGGAAAAGTGTAAAACAAGATAGCTAAAATATTTACATAAAAAAAGAGGGCATTATGCCCTGATGAATCACCATGCAGATTATCGATTTAATTATGACAATGAATACCTGCCAATCTCAGCTTATATGGGATTAATATTTTTTAAGAGACTTTCGTTGCCCCTCAGGAAACCCGCGTTATTGGAATATGAGGGACCAAGACCAGGTAGGCCGCCAGATAGATCGTAAGGGTGGAAAGCCCGCTTAGCTCATGGGATGGTCGACCAAAACGACTCATTGAAATGGCAGTGGGACATCACAGGAACGAGAATGTTCTACGAGTGAGGATCTTATGACGGAAAATGTAATCGGTGTCTCTACACGTATAAAATTTCCCCTAATTTTGCCACGAATATTGGCTCTTCACTCCGATTTCTGACACGGCGGGACTTCGAAATTTCAGCAGCGGACATGTGAATACAGAACACGGTATACATGGGGTTGAATGCATCAGGATTGTGAATGAAGCTCAATGAATGTCCCTTCTGTCGTAATTAGAAAAGCATCATGACGTCTCGTTTCCTGCGACAGTTTTCCAGAGGCGGAGATCCACTTCAGGTCCATTGAATGTTTGCCTCCTGGTATTATCAATGGGTCTGTTGACTCGGGTCCTCCAGACTAAAGAGGCACAATCTGTTACCTCCAGTTCTATCTAATAACTGATTCGCCAATCTTTGTGACCTAACCCCTCTAAAAATGAGAATTCCCATTACCTGCTTCTCCGCCTGCCTATGTCTCTTTCCCTCTGTCTTATTCTCCTCTTCCATCCTCTCCCTGTCATTAATTGTCTCTCTTTCTGCTTCTGTCTCGTCCTCCACACCTGACTTTTTTTATTCATCTATCTGTTGATCCTTTCTCTTTTTCTATGCCCTCCTTTGCCCTCTCTATATAATCTCTTCTCATTCATACCATATTTTCACTCTTTCTCTCTCACCCCTCTCTCTCTCTCTCTCTCTCTCTCTCTCTCTCTCTCTCTCTCTCTCTCTCTCTCTCTCTCTCTCTCTCTATCTACCTATCTATCTATCTCTCTATATATATCTATCTATCTCTCTATATCTATCTACCTATCTATCTATCTATCTATTTATCTCTCCCTCTATTCCTCTCTCTCTCCATCTTTCCCTCCCTCTCTCCCTCTCTCCCTCCCTCCCTCCCTCTCTCTCTCTCTCTCTCTCTCTCTCACACACACACACACACACACACACACACACACACACACACACACACACACACACACACACACACACACACACACACACACACACACACATACACACATTTTCACCTCTTCTTATCATTAGCTTCATTCTTCTTCTCCTAAAAAAAGAAAAAAGGTTTCCGTCAGTTGCAAAATGTCTTCCATATTCAGCAGTCCGGGGAAGAAAGGAGCATCCATCGCCGTTCTTTCTCTTCCTCGACCTTTCCTTTTCTTCTGGTAAATGCTTGCAAGGAACCAGACGAGGAGCAAGACGCTTGCCTTTGATCATCTTTCTTTTCTGGCGGCTGTACTACGATTGCCTAATGTCTTGGTTTGTTTTTTCTACTCCTGCTCCTTTCTCTGTCTGTCTGTCTGTCTGTCTATCTGTCTGTCTGTCTGTCTGTCTGTCTGTCTGTCTGTCTGTCTGTCTGTCTGTCTGTCTGTCTCTGTCTGTCTCTCTCTCTATCTATCTTTATCTCTATCGCTATTGCTATCTCTCTCTCTCTCTCTCTCTCTCTCTCTCTCTCTCTCTCTCTCTCTCTCTCTCTCTCTCTCTCTCTCTCTCTCTCTCTCTCTCTCTCTCTCTCTCTCTCTCTCTCTCTCTCCCTCTCTCTCTCTCTCTCTCTTTCTCCGAATTCTTCTCTTATTCTTGTTCATCATTTTCTTCGTCTTTTGTTCTCACTTTCTTCCATCCTATATGTCTTCCCGTGTAATTTTCCCTATTACAAAATAGGTGTTAGGGTGGTCTTGCGCAACTGACAGGGAAAGAGAATTGAATGAGGGGAAGTGTGACAGGAAAAGGGAGATGGGGGAGGAGGGAGGGGGAGGAGTAGTATTGGGGAGGGGCAAGGATATGGTTGAAGCGAGAGCAAGAGGGGTGGATGAAGAAGGAAGACAAGAGAGAGAAGAATTATGAGGTGAAGAGGACACAGAGACAGAGAGGGACGGATTGAGAAGGAGGAGAGGGAGAGGGAGAAGTGGAGAGAGAAGGATGGAGGAATGGAGAGGAAAAAGGAAAGGGAAAAAAATCTGCGAATACGATACGATGTTACTATAAACTTCGCCATTGCTCTCAGTAGGGAAAAGGGATAACGTAGGGTAGAGAGAGAGAGAGAGAGAGAGAGAGAGAGAGAGAGAGAGAGAGAGAGAGAGAGAGAGAGAGAGAGAGAGAGAGAGAGAGAGAGAGAGAGAGGGGGGGGGGGTGAAAGGTAATGACAAACAAGAAGGCAGGGACATAAAATCCAAGCGCCTTTCACTTTTCACTTCGCCTCCATGTTGCCAATACAACACTCGCTCCAAATGAAATATTAATACTTTCCTTAAAGAGGAAACAGGGAAATAATAGAAAGGGAGACAGCAGAGAGAACTGAAGCAAAGTATAGAGAATAAAGGGAGAGAAGATAAGAGACAGGCAATAAGAGATAGATGGGCAGAGATAGATAGATAGATAGATAGATAGAGAGAGGGAGAGAGAGAGAGAGAGAGAGAGAGAGAGAGAGAGAGAGAGAGAGAGAGAGAGAGAGAGAGAGAGAGAGAGAGAGAGAGAGAGAGAGAGGGGGGGGGGGGAAGAAGAAATTGACAGACAGAAAGTAATAACAAAATATCGAAAGGAAGAAGCCACAGTAGAAGAAGAGAAAACCGGCATATAGAGGGAGACAAGGCCAAAATCATCACGGTGGAAAGGTTCTATCAAATACATTTGTCAGAGCGGCGGGCCGGCAACTATGCGGAGCCAAGAGCGAAATGTCAAAGGGTCAAATAAGTGGGAGTCGAAAAAAAATTACATTTGAATCCAAGTATGTGAGATATGTATTTCCATTCCACCATCTGTGATATCAAGGATTTGGTAGACAGAAACAGTGATGGACAAATTTCAGACCGAGAAAGGAGGGAGAGTCAGAACGAACGAGAAACTAATCAAATGTAAATAGAAAGAAGAGTTACGTCAACCACAGTCCTTTATACTCCCAAGTACACACACACTGCCGCCGAAACCAAGACCCCCCCCCCCCCCCCGTAGATTCACTCGTCATTTCCCGACGGCACGGAAAAACAGAAGGTCCTCCGTGGCAAAATGAGCGCGGGAGGACTAAATAAGACGGCTTTGTACTGGAGACAATATTCACGGCGATTCCGGCTCCTCTCATTTCTATTGCGGGAGATAATTGGAATTCCCTGTACCTCACAGCGACGTCCGCCGGGAATCCGCTTCGAATCGCCGCTTTAATTCCCGAGAATATTCGATTCTTGAAGATGGATGCAGAAGGCCCTCGGATGTGCGGTTACTTTTCACGGGTCCCTTTTTCTTTTCTTTTTCTTTTTTTCTTGAGAAGAAAGGGGAGAAAGGCTTATTGAAGCGGCGTTAACATGAAATGTATCTACAAGGACTGTCATCGCCTTTTAAGTGATTTGCCTCGAGTGTTATTTGTCCTAACAGTCACACAGTGGAGGCCGACAGGAGTTCATTCACGGTGAAACTACCTCAGGCGCGACAAGTTCCTCAGTAAAGGGACAAGCATCATCGAACTCGTAAGTGAATCAATATTGTGAATGGGAGGGCAAATACCAGTTATATTGTCAGTGATGGTGAAATAATCATACTGTAATTAGAATAAAGGTGGTAGTGATGTTAGCCGTGATGATGGTGAAGAGGATGACAATATCAACAGCAATAATAATTGTGTTGATTATGAAAGCTGCTGTCATTAAGAACAAGGCAGACAACTTGTGTAATAAGAAAGCACATAGGAGATATCGAAAAGAAATATTAAAAAGAACTGAAATAAGACAGAAGACAAAAAAAAAATAAAAGTTTCGCTTCGACAAAAAAAATAATGATTTTAATGAAGGAAGTCGATAAGAAACGAAACCCAGCAACCCAGCAACGTGCAGTATTCTCGAGAGATAACTAAGCCATGAGACGAATCAAGATACTGAGACAAAAGGATAAAACGAAATTAGAACAGGAAAACATGATAATCAATGCAAACCTTCCAAGTCGACAATGAAAAAAAGATTGCACTGGAAGGTCAGAGTGTGCAGGGCGATGAAAAGTAAACGGCAAAGCATGGAAGAATGACCAGCCGAATGGCTGATTTGTTAATTAAAAGAACAGCCGGACCGAACTGGATAAATAGTGTAAAGAGGAGAAATGGTTAATTTTAGACGTTTATCGTGTTAGCTTCTTCTGTGGGAATTACTGACCGGGGTATAAATGAGATTGCATATAGGTACATATTGCCAGAAGAAAAGAATGATTGTACAAGGAGCAAGGAAATAAAAGGTATTATAGACAAAAAAGGGGGGGATGAGAGCACAAAAACAACCAAGCACATAATGATTATCACTTGGCATAAGAATTTACTAACGCTCTTAGATTTTAGAATCCACGTTTCTGACAAAAAGGTGTCATGCAAATTGGTAGACTGAAGAACTAGACAACAGAGCTAATTGATGTGAAATAATTTTGGGAAGGTAAATTTCAGTAGGAGTAAGTTTTAGCCATTGCACAATTCGATTAAAGTTTGACGAAAGATAATGACTAATTATGTTGCTAAAGAGGGAAATGTTAAAGCGAATCAC
>NC_061834.1:25213537-25221037 GCF_019202785.1 Penaeus chinensis | reverse complement strand
TCTCAATTATAGATGTTATTACAGACGAACAAATAATTTCATAGTTATTGTTGTTGTTACTAATCATTTTCGCGGTTGCTACTGATATCAGCGAGGATTAAGTGGGATTTCTTACTATTGTCGTTGCCAAAAATCGATGTTGTTGCTATCACTAAAAAGTATACAATTATATTGTTATTAATTGTGCTATTGTTGGAAAGTGAATAATTACGTTGCTCATGCGATTGCTATTAATGAAGAGTATAAACCATTATTTTTTGTTTTTGTAGCAACTATAAGTGATAAACAAATAAGCTATTTTGCCATCAGTGAGCAACGAATAATTCGCTGCCCTTGTTATCAGCGACAAGCAATCGCCTAACCTGATCAAGTTCGAGCAAGGTCGAGAAGACAGAGACCTTGGGGCTTAGTGGGCCTTGCCCTGGGGACTTCCTAAGACCACGCTGGCAGATGACAATCAAGACCCCTGGGCCTCGTAACTGAGCTCTCTCTCTCTCGATAATGGTCTTTATTGACCTCCATCTCACAGCCTCATATCATTTTATTTTCTGTCCGAATTCTTGTTCTTTTTTCAGGTGAGACCATTTTACCCTTTTCCCGTGTGGTTTGACTCTTCTGCCCTTCTCACTTCCATTCTTTGCTTCTTTCTGCAACTGAATTTCTCCTCCATCACAACATGGTGTTCTAATGCATTAGTTTATGGAGTCATTTCCTGTAAATCATGCAATAATACCTAATAAATAACCTTTTCATAAACTGAAACTAACTAGTCAAATTATAAATGCTTCTTTCCTTGGATATATCACGTACAGCATCAGGTGAAAGTGCTGCCCCCTAACTGAAGCCTCGAATCCCCCTCTCCCAGGCGTATTTTCACAATTAAACTTGTAATTTAACTTAAAATGATTTCGTAGTATATGTAATTGTTCTGTAGTTCGACTCGAGTTCGGAGCAAGGATGGCGGGAATTATTATTGAGAATGCTCGTCGACCAGTGGTGATTATGGATATCGTCCTAATAAATTTAGTTGTTAAATCATCGGGACTTGTTAAAGGGAAGGTATTCCTTAATTCGGTTTATCTGGCCGCGGTTTACAGAAACTCATCTTCCGCAACATGTAGCTTCTCAGATTATGTTAAAGCTCTCCCTTGTAAGACGTCAAGGTCTTCCTGGTACTGTAATGTCGCAGCATTACCTGGTCCAAACAATTCGTCGTCGTCATTATGAAATCATTACTGATAACTAAGCAAACCGCATCTCATTACCGGCTCAAGGAAACCGCCGGTCTTTCTAAGCCAAGACAAGTTTCTCGATGTGACTTTATCACTCTTCCATAAAATATCCCTCCTTGTTTTGATTTTGACACATTTCCTGATAAGCTTCCGCGTCACCCTACATTTCCCCTTTGGGACTTCTATGATACCGTGGCTTTTCTTCTGATGATTTTAATACTAATTCGAATACTTGCACATTACCTCAGACATCTGTTACGACTAATTAATCTCTCACTTGAATTATTCAACGTGTATGAATTCCATTATAATAAGTTTATGATAACAAGATGATTTCTTAACGAAAATGACAGTATCTTTCAATTCTCAGCTTCGTAAGATCAATTTGCAAAATGCTTGAAGAACAAGGCAATGAATATCACCGAGGGAACACCTTGTCTTTAGCTGGTTTCATTACCATATAACACCGGTTTGCAGGTCCGAGGTTGAGGCATTCAGAGGAAAGTCGGAGAGCGGAATGAAGACCCGGGAAGAACTACGCGAGTCCAGAGAAAAAAATTAAAAGCCAAACAAGAGAATATATAAACCATGCATACACACACACACACACACACACACACACACACACACACACACACACACACACACACATACATACACACACACACACACACATTTATATATACAGTGTATATGTATATATATATATATATATATATATATATATATATATATATATAATTCAGGCTTTGTCCGTGAATCTTCATTTCTTTTAAGCACCATTCTCATTTTCTCTCTCTCAGGCAAATTATATATATATATATATATATATATATATATATATATATATATATATATATGTTGTGTTTTCATCTACATTTGAGTTCTGTACAGCAAATACAATAAAAGGGATCATGCCTGCTTATTACATTGGATAAATGATTCCCTGTAATATTTAAAATTTTACTAAATTAGCCAAAAAATGATAACAGGCCAAGTATTCGGTAGTATGGAAGTTCGGCTAGCTTTCCCTCCTTCCTCACAAGGTGTCACGCCTGACATGTGATACTGTTCCCGGACTTCCGGGTCCCAGTTTTATTTCTTATAGTATGTGCAAATACATGCACTGCGATGACTGACTAAAGCCCATCTACCGTGCAAATCAAATGAAGACTCCATCAAGCATGAAAATGCATGATGAAACTCCCTGCCACACAGCCAAGACTGTTAAAACCCATTTGGTTACTCACTATTTGAGCGTTTGGTTGGCCTGGAAACAATCTAGATTTATTTTTTATAGAATGACATGAAAGACGAGATAAGCCAAGTATCTTAACAAATTTGGGATTACTGGACGGTTTATAAAGGTATGGAATAAAAACCCAGGAAAAAGACCCGCTGATACGTTCGAGGCATGCCAAGACGTGTTGCAGCAGAGATTAAGGTTAAGGGTGGATATTCTGGTTATCAATACCATGTCTTCAATAATGCATGCAAATAAAATTAGATGATAAGACGCTTTCATTTTGGGATAGATATTCTGCCAAAAATGGTTGTAACGGCCGGTGGTCTTAATAATTATGTCAGCAGTGTATGCATGTGTGTATGTGTGTATGTGTATATGTATATGTATATATACATATACATATACATATACGCATATACACATGTACGTATACATATAAATACATATATATACATATATATACATATATATACATATATATATACATACATATATATATATATATATATATATATATAATTTGCGAGAGAGAAGAGAATGATGCTTAAGAGGAAATGAAGACTCACGGGCAATGCCTGAATTTTATTACCATTACGAACTCGATAACTTTTCCGTTTTACACAGTGAACGGTATTTACTGCGGGAGACACGTTGGTGAAGAGTAATCAAGTTCCAAGTTCACCTGACTAGTGGAGAAAATGGATTAACGAAAAAAGCGAGATAATAATTCAGGGAGGACTTTCTCAATACGCTGCTGCAACGATGAACATTTCTGGTGCAATAAATTGAATAAATACCTTATGGAAAATAGGCTGGTAATAATCTAAACAGAATTCAATCCCTTAAACGGTGGAACGCCACTCACGATCCTATTAAGCTAATATGTGTCTCCAGTCAATCAGTCGTGGTAATATCAACAGTAAGTGTCTTATATTAAGCAATCCGATTGAACTAATGGCACGATGGCCTCCGGGTCGAATTAATTCTAGTCCCAGGAAATAAAATACGTTACTGTCATGATCTTTACTTTAGCGATCCGCAGAGGGACTGCATTAGGCTTCATATCCACGGGGTAAATAAACGTAACCAGTATCTCCATAAGGCTCTGCTTGCGTCCCGAGATTTTGCCCTGAGTCCCCGAGACTTGGCTGCAACTCCACGCATAAACGGATCATAACAGGGAAACGATGCCATTGGTTCTTCGAAGGGCCGCAGAAGGAGGTATTATGCAAGCCGATAAAATTTCTTACGGATGTGACTTATATAAGGTTATGAACTTTTAGCGAAGCAAAGGGCTGCAGGGACGAGGTGGGATGGCGACAGAATGACATCGGATCAAAAGCTTCAAGTATCGGAAGATTTCATAACCACTAGTTACGAAGCGCAGCGGTAATACGGAAGCATTTGTTACATTATGGTGTTTAATACCGATACTGAGGCAGAACAAACATTAATATTTGATAAGACGATTCTGTGCGTACGTGCGTGCGGCTGCGACAGAGCCACCGACGTTAATAAGCACAGGACGAACGACAAGCCCTGAGCGATAGGTCTGGCAAGGTGTAGATGTAGTTGGGGGAGCCGAGGGACCCAGCCACCTGCCTGCGATGAACGTGGAAAGAGGAGGTAGGGAGGGAGGGAAAGAGAGAGGAGGAGTGAAATGGAGATAGGTGATGAACAGAGGAAGGGAGGAGCGGTGTGAGGAAAGGAGAAAGAATATATTCAATAGTATATAATCAAAGCCTGTAAAGAGCTCAGCAACACAACATTTGCAAAAGCCTCACTAATCTGGCTGAGCTTTAACGACATTAGTTGGTAATTTAACCAGCAGGGGAACATACACAGGCAAAGGGGCCGCCCTTTCCTGGCTAAGCTCAGTTTTATTTATTTACCGTTGAGACACTTTTGATTACACGACTGACAAGAGATACATTCACACCAAAAGAATGTGAACAAAATTAACATCCCACATCGCGTTCCGTACCGAATCATTTTATTGATGCTAAAACATAGGCCGCATCCTAACGAGCTTACGAAGCCCGGCCAGCAATGTCAATAGGACAGCAGAAGTGGCAGGTGCGTCTTGTTCCGGCGCAACCGGGACTCGATTTCCTGTTCCAGGTAAGGGTGGCGGGATAGTTAAAACGCGTGTAGCAGATGGAAGAAGCTTCGTTGGGACTTTTTCATCTGTAGTTCTTACTGGGTGATCATTAAGATGTCATGCTAGTTCCGAGATGAAAATAATTTGTAGGTTGTGTATTTTCACCATTAATATTAGCATTAAATGTTTCTATCACTCTGGTGTATGCCATAACATGTTAAATGTGTTGTGAGGATAAGAACACATTAATAAACTGCAGGGCGAAGGAATATTTCTGCCTCCCGTGTCCATGGAGTTGCCGGGGATACCTTTTACCACTTCGTAAAATTACGTGTGCTTCCTTTCCGTTTCTAGGCCAGGAGTCTCCTTGGGATGTTTGAAGAAGGATACCTGGGGCGAAATTTGAGCAGTGTGGTTTTGTATTTGGAACGGAGGGTCTATATACACGTAGATGTCCTACTCTGTCTTTGTGTCATGGGAGAAGGGGAGAAAACAGTGAGAAAGGAAGAAGGGGGAATGAGATAAAGATAGAGAGAAGAAAGGAAGGAAGAAAAGAGGTAAGGTGGGAGGGAGGTAAGTAATTACACAGACATAGGGGTTGGGAAGAGAATGAAGGAAAGAGGAGGTGAACGAAAACACGTGAGAGATAAAAAGACAGAGAGAGAGAGAGAAATATAAAGAGGAAAAAAAAAAAAAAAAAAAAACTAAACATGAAGTAACGAGGCAATTCAGAAGAAAAGGTGGAAAGGGAAGAACAGGTAGAGCACGACGGAATACCCAGGAACACCAAGTGAATTAGAGACAAGGACCATTCGTCTTCGCCTGAGAGACGCAGACACACGAAGCTCATCTAATCGCGCCTAACCTCGTCTGTTGCTTATAATACGTCATGCACGAATTTCGGGGGAGAAGCTACGAACGGCCTTGCAGGAGGACAAAACATGGAAATATGATTTTGCTTTGCAAGGCGAAGGGGAGGGGAGAGCCGGTGCAAGAGGAATCAGAAAGAGACGAAGAGTAAGCGAGAGAAGGGGATGGGAGAGCAAGGCAAAAGAATAGAGGGAGAGGAGGAGGGAGATGCAAAGGGAGCGGTGGAGGGAGCAGGAGAAAGAGAGGTAGAGAATGAGTGTATGTGTGTGTGTGTGTGTGTGTGTGTGTGTGTGTGTGTGTGTGTGTGTGTGTGTGTGTGTGTGTGTGTGTGTGTGTGTGTGTGTGTGCGCGTTTATATGTATATATGTATATATATATGTATGTGTATATGTATATATATATATATATATATATATACACATACATATATATACGTGTATATGTATGTATGTGTATATATATATATATATATATATATATATATATATAATGTATATATATATATACGTATATATATACATATATATACATATATATGTATATATACGTATATATAGACATGTATATATATAAATATATATACGTATATATATATATATATATATATATATATATGTATATATATATATATATATATATATATTTATATATACATATATATATGTATATATACGTATATATATACATACATATACATATATATATGTATATGTATGTATATATGTACGTATATATACATATATATATATATATGTATATATAAATATATATATATATATATATATTCATATATGTATATATATAAACGTATATATATGTATATATATATATATGTCTATATATACATATATATACATATATATATATATATATATATATATATATATGTGTGTATATATACGTATATACAGACATATATATATACATATATATATGTATATATACGTATATATAGACATATATACATATATATATACGTATATATATATATATATATATATATATATTTATATATACATATATATATGTATATATACGTACATATATACATACATATACATATATTTATATATATATGTATATATACATATATATACACATATATACGTATATATATATATATATATATATACATATCTATATCTATCTATCTACATAGCTACACACACACACACACACACACACACACACACACACACACACACACACACACACACACACACACACACACACACACACAATTTTACTACCTATATATAAACATAAATACATATATACATATATATATACATATATATATACATATATATATACAGAAATATATATGCTGACACATTCATACATGCATACATGCACACGTGCACACATACATACATACATACACATATACATACATGCAAACATGCATACATATATATATATATATATATATATAGAGAGAGAGAGAGAGAGAGAGAGAGAGAGAGAGAGAGAGAGAGAGAGAGAGAGAGAGAGAGAGAGAGAGAGAGAGAGCGTCAGACAGAGACAGACAGCGGCAGAGTGAGAAAAAAGCGAGAGTGAGGAGACGCGCGTCGCTAGGACTCGAGCTGTCGCCCTTCTGATTCGTTTATTTGGTTATTTCTTGAGGAAAATACATTCAGCGTCTTATGTGTAGGAACAGGTTCTAGTTACCCACTGCCCACTACCCGGCTACTAATTATAATAAATCATTTCTCTCAGGGTATTACATACAGATGGACGCATACACGGAGTGTTAGACCGATAGACAGATCAATATTCGTACATACACTATCTTTGCATTCACATCCATTTCTGTATCTGCATTATATCTAAAACTACTTAACCATTAACGTTATGGAGATTTGAGTGGTTGTACATTATTTTTCCAAACAAGCAAACAAGAAGATGAAGTGAATGCCTGACGCAGTTTTTAATGCATGACTCAGTGCATCGTCTTCGCAACATAGGAAGAGGAGGAAGTGCGGAAGGTGAGAGCCTGACAGAAAGTGATGAAGGGGAAAACAGGGCTACAAGAGGAGAAGGCGAAAAAA
>NC_061834.1:25201037-25211037 GCF_019202785.1 Penaeus chinensis | reverse complement strand
AATCTTCTTCCGTCAATTTTTCTTCACAAGGTATCAACTGTCATCGAAACTTTCCCCTTGAAATTGAATGGTTCCAAATGATTTCTTTTGCCACCACTTTCCTCCCTAATAACCAGTGGTTGCATTATCAAACAAATTTCCGTGGTCGACTTCACTCCTACCGCGGGTCCTCCGATCACTCAAACCCCTCCCCGCTCTATTCCACCCTTCAAGAACAAAATAAGCTTATTTGTGCAAAGTCATCCCGCATCCTCTACATTCAGTAATCCTTATTCTTGCAGTAAAGCAATTCCCGGAGCGCGTGTGCGTCTCGTCAAAGGAGACGTAATTGTGTTTGCATTTTCGCGATCGCAACGAAGAGAAACCAATTTTCTTTTACAAATGACATTCCGAGAGCGATTGGCCGTGTGCATGCCGCGTGAAGAGATCTATTGCGGCGCGATGATGCCTCAGCAACGATTCTTCCCTCTCAGGTCGGGAGCTGAAGACAGGCTTACAAAAAAAAAATACCGACGTGATTCAGGTGGATTTAGTTGTGTGGAATATACAAGAAAAAGAAATAGGAAATTACTCTTTATCAAAGCCTTACATCAAGTGTGACACGGGATTAGACATTAACGTATTAACGACTGTCCATCTGACACTAACTAGCAAGGACAACTCCGTAGGCCTAAAATGGGACATAGCACATGTCTAACAACAAAAAAGAGAAGAAATAGAGAAAAAAAACTTTCTCGCCTACATTCATTTAAGACACAGGGAGAAAAAAAAGGAGAAAGTGTGTGGAAACGCATACGAAGATATAAAAAGAGATTAAGCAAATGTAAGGGGAAACACGAACAAGAGAACAGACAGACTGTATAATGGAAAACGTGAAAATGTAAGAAATGCGTGATACAAAAAGAAAAACGCAGCGGGAATTAGTGGATATTTCCAGCACTGAGAATATGTCTTTTATAAAAAAAATCTAGAAGTACCATTGAACGTATTGAAAAGCCCACGCTGCTGATTTTTTTCACTCAGAATATGAGTGAAAAAAAATTATGAAAAGAGAATAAGACTAAGAATAGTTTCAAAATGAATCGAGCTGAGAAGGGAGTGTGCCGGGAAGCGTTGGCAGTGACGTTACCCACACATGGAACCGGCGAAGGTCCCGGATATAGAAAGAGTCTCTCGAACACGCACGTATCTGAGCCCAAGATGGAGGCTGCGGAGGCATTATGACAAAAAAGGGAAATTAAAAGAAAACTTGCCGCCGACGCTCAATCCTATCTCCAGTGCACGAAGTTCGTGTCACCGAGGGAATGTAATGGAAAATAGAAAACACAGATTTACATACAAACACGTATATAAAAGTAGATGAGAGAGACAGACAGACAGAAACTGAGGCAGAGACAGAAACTGAGACAGACAAAAACTAACAGAGACAAAAACTAACACAGACAGAGAAAGACAGAAAGCCAAAGACAGAGATACAGCGAGGGAAGGAGAGAGATAAACAGAGATAGAGAGCGGATGAGCGTCCACTCCGCAGGCTCTCCGAGATGCCCTAGATTCCTCTCCGAGAATTAGTCAGACTGTTCAGAGTCGAGATCGATCAGAACAGACCAGACTTGTTATTATGTGCTCGACCAACACTAGGAAACACCTTCGGCCCTTCCTGCCCTTCTCTCCCCTCTTCCTGGCCTCCGACGTCAGTCCAGTTTATATGTACTAATAGCGTTTAAACAGATAAGTGGATGGATATATAGACAGACGAATGAAAACAGTTTCAATGATACTGACAATAATTAAAGTAACATTAGTAACAATAATGATAGCAATAATGGCAACAATGTGGCGAAGGATGATGATATTATGATGAGAAAGTTAATAAATAATGACTAATGTGAATAGAGGGTTATCTTTACATGTGTAGATCACTTCTTATCCTTTATCCACCCATTATTCATTCATCTTTTTTTTTCTTTCTTTTTAATACATCGAACACCCAGTAAACACCAAAAGTTTAGTAACTATAACCAAACACCTTTCCCACGCAGTTAATCTTAGCGTGAGTGCAATAGAATGCCGTCCAAGAGGAATTGGCATCTTGATAAAACAATTTGAGGATGTAATTTCCCTTCTTTCTTAAACTAGATTTACGGAGGTACTGACTACAGTGACGTAGCTATTTTTCATCATAATGTTAACGATGAATTCATTCTCTGGAAACCGACCGTGATCTCTACCACACTCCTGCACCCCACACCCATTTACCATTTCCATACCCTTCCCCCTCCCCTTTCCACATCCCATAGACCCACACTGCACCCTCTCTTATCACTACCCCTATCAACCCCCCTCCGTCTTACCTTCCCAACCCCTCTCCCCTTTCTACCTCCCCTCGCCCTTCCCCAACCGCAACATAAACGACAGAATAATGTGTTGATTTACAGCGGTGGATGAACCCTCGCCGGAATGTAAACAAACCACAACTGGATCCGAGCAAACGTTTTTTTTCATATCACTAAAAGAGAAAAAGAGGAAAAAATCATTGGGTTCTACGTCTAATGATTATCAATGTCATAAATAAAAAATCAATATGGATGTTATCAATTGCAATAATCTAAACCCAGGTGTTAAAAAAGGTATGATTGTCTGTTATCAGAAATTATTATTTTACCTAAAATACCCGCATATACATTCGAGAACCGAAGTCAAATATTCCTCTGCTACGCAATTCTAAGAGATAATTTTTTGATGGACCCATACACAACTCAAGTGGATATACATCTAATCCGGTGGATTGAAGATAATAAGGAATCACAGATTCTCAAAACTTTTTTTTATTTCGTTAACATCAATACACTGTATAGAGATTAAGTAGAACATCTATAATTCAGCCCTTGCTGTATACCGATTATCTATTCAGTACCTAAATAATTAGACTAAATATCTGTTTGCGCATCTCGCAGTTCCTCTGTTACCAGAGAGTCCACGATATGCAATGTAGTCTCTTTGTTATACTCCCTTGGGGACCGCGCTGTAATTGTTCGTCCATACGCCCTGGAACACAATGCTTTAGAATTTACATTTGCTATTTTATGAGAACAAAAAATAGGTAAAAGTGGATTGTTTAGCACCACGACTAGGTAACAATATTGTCAGTGAATTTGTGTGAACTAGTAGTTTATTTGCATGATAACAAAACTATCACCATACACCCCAAGTTTAATCATTTATATTTTATTATATATATATATATATATATATTTATTATTTTTTCTTTTTAATGAATTCCATTTATTATTACTCGGATTCAAAATGCCTTATCTTTCTAAGGTCTTCGACGGCTATCTCTTACCCGGCGCCTCCACCCTGGCCCAACAGCCCAATCCCTTCCCTCTGCCGCCTGATAAAACGTCACAGGCTCCGTCCAACAGCCCTAATGTCGCCAGGGGAGCGGACCGCGTGGGGTGAAGACATCGGGTTTGTCAGGCCCCCAGCCTTTGCTATTGCTACGGGTAATTCAGGCTTATTACTTTCATTACTAGTGGCTTACGTAAAATTGTTCCTCGTGCAAGTGTTTACTTTGGCAGAAACCAAAGATGTGGTGAGTTATTTGATGAAACTAGAAGATCAGTGAGTGAGAGAGGGAGAGGGAGAGGGAGAGAGAGAGAGAGAGAGAGAGAGAGAGAGAGAGAGAGAGAGAGAGAGAGAGAGAGAGAGAGAGAGAGAGAGAGAGAGAGAGAGGGGGGGGGGGAGAAAGAGAGAGAGAGAGAGAGAGAGAGAGAGAGAGAGAGAGAGAGAGAGAGAGAGAGAGAGAGAGAGAGAGAGAGAGAGAGAGAGAGAGAGAGAGAGAGAGAGAGGGAGAGAGGGAGAGGGAGGGAGGGAGAGAGAGAGAGAGAGAGAGAGAGAGAGAGAGAGAGAGAGAGAGAGAGAGAGAGAGAGAGAGAGAGAGAGAGAGAGAGATGGGTAGGTAGACAGACAGGCAGATGGACAGATAGAATAACAGGCAGGCAGATAGACAGTCTGAAGTAAGAGGTGATGAACGAATGATGTGGAAGAGAAGGGTAAGGGAGACAATAGGCAAGGGAAAGGTTGCAGGGGAATAAACAAGCGAGGAGGAAGAGTCAGGAGAAGGATGGAAACCATAAGAGGATAAAAGAGGGCGAGACCTCAAGGGGGAGCGAGTTACATGGTGGTGTTACGTGCTACAACAACAGCCTCGGGCCGAGAGACGGGTAGATAAACCACGAACTCGACAGGGAGGCAGGGAGAGGGGGAGGGGGCTCGGGACAGAGTGATGATGGGCGGATGGATAAGCGGAGGGAACAGAGAGTCGAAAGGGGGGGCGGGGGACACAAGACCCTCGAATGTTCGGTGCCGATGGAGTCCGAACGCGGGAAAAAATATATTTTATTTACTTTGGGTCAAAAGTGTAGTAACAGTAAAATACCTTGAATGGTTTATTCATGGTAATAATGATACCGATGATGATGATGATGATATGATAATAATAATAACAGTAGTAATAATACCTATAATGATAAGGAAAGATATTAAAAATAATATTAATGATAATAATCATTACAGTAACATCAATATTAATAATAATAATAATAAATATAATGGTAGATATTATGAGCATTATTACAAAATATTATTTTTCATATAATTTTAATCTTTTTGTTACGGTTAACAAAATGATTACTTGATAGTATCAATATTATCATTACTATTATCATACTAAGACGAGCAACACAAAATATCTCGTCTCCATATTTCTACAAAGAGACCATCGGATTATTACACAACAGTAAAACCACCTGAAAGTATTGCACACCGACGAAATAGCTTCCAACTTACACAGCAGAAATTGCCAATTCAAAAAGCGCAGGAGGCCCTAACTGGAAATCAATGCGAGGGCAAACTAAAGAGAAAATTCAATATCTATCCATCAAAGTAGCGCGTGTGATTGTTGAATTAATTCGATAAAAAAAAGTTTGGCAGTATTTCCCCATTGCTAGAGCTGAGGGTGGCAACCGACAGTTGCATCTTTGCTCAGCTAAGCTTGCAAATACATGCAAATATGATGATGTGATCTTTGCAACTCTCTTTGATATGGTAATATTTACGGATTCATGTGCAGTGAAAATAATTTTGAACGGCGAAAAGTTAATATGGAAACCACGTAGAAACTTGGTACTATCTGATATATACCAATCGAAGATATGCGATAATTTTTACGGGCAGATATATGAGCGTGACAAGAAGGAAAGAACGATGTATATTTTATCAATATTGATAAATTTATAATCAATGCTGACAGATAAATCAACTTGATATATACATGATGAATATTGATATATGCATATAGAAGGCAGAATTTTTGGAATTTATACACATTTATAAATGTGTGTGTGTGTGAATGAGTGAATGTATGTATGTATGTATGTATGTATGTATGTATGTATGTATGTATGTATGTATGTATGTATGTATGTATGTATGTATGTATGTATGTACGTACGTATTCATGTTTGTATGTTTGTTTGTCTGTATATGTATATATAATCATGACGAATACTGTTAACGGAAGACTTTGCAAAACGCGAAATCAAATGAAAGAACAAAGAACAGGGTTTAGCTAAGAAACACTATTCAACGTATGTACAAGTAACGTAATGTGGCTAACTCACGGACCTAAAACTTGTTGAACATACCTTTGAACCTTCTAGCAAAATTATATTTTATCAATGCCAGTGCCATATTTGCTGCGTCATGTGCGTATGAATAACCGAGCGGTTGCCAATTTCGCAGAACTTCATGACCAATCTATATAATTCACAGATAAAAATGAACAAATGGGTTCCATTCCCATGATCAAAGACAACGATGGTGCATTATACCAAGCACTAAGATCCTATAACGAAAATGACCATCAACCTTCACAGCGCAATTCTAAACATTCGGCGACCTTCAATATCCAAGCGGTTTCCAACAGAACAACGCATTCGACAAACGTCTATCACCATATTCATGACCTAACCCATGAAACTGAAGGGAAAAAATAAATAGAATACCGCACTGTCTAGACTAGACTCAAAATAAAGTCATTTTACTAGCATGCATCTTTTTAACAAGGTGGTCGTCGGATAGTTTTAACACCTATAAGTACATAACATTTCATTCCGGCCAAAAAGACGTAACGATGGCATTGATTTTCTTTGAGGATGTATCATTTTTAAAGGCAAGTGAACAGCTTCATTTTATTAATTATAAACCCCAGAAACAGCTATGCACGATTTATTCTCAGTTATTTTCACCGCAGTATTCCCCTCGAAGGCAAAAGTAGATAGACATCTTGCCTCCTTTTACTGAAAGGTTTTAGTTATTGGCACATTAATTAAATAAATGTACTGGTGCTATAAACAAAGGTCTCGTTTATACCGTTTGAGAATTTATTTTGTTCTCTATGAAGCTAGTGGCTTCTAAATCAAATACTTTCTCTCTCTCCACCATTTTCTCCCTCTCTGTCTCCCTTTCTCCCTTTTTTCCTTCTTCACTTCCTCCTTTTTCCTCCCTCCACCCCTTCCTCCCGTCCGGTCCTCCTTACCTTCCCCACTCCTCCCTCCCTCCTTCTCTTGCTTTCCTTCTCCCCCTCTCTCCTTCTCCCTCTCTAACCCTTCCTCACTCCTTCCCCCTCTCTTTCTCCTTTCTCCACTCTCCTCCTCCCCACTCTCATTCTCCCTAAGTCTCAGTCTTCCTCTCTCTTTCTCAGCCTTTCTCCATCTTTCTTTCCCTTTCATTTTCTTGCTACATTTATATGCGTATACTTCACTTTTTTTTCTTTTCATTTTGCTTTCTATGATCCATTCTTTACGATTTTGCCGAAGTGTTCAAATTCATATTGCGTGCATGAGTGTATATGCAAACGCGTGTGTGTAATGCATGCATAAATCCATAGTGGCGTCATCAAAATCACAGAAGATATCTGGTTAATATTAAAAGCACCAATAAAGAAATAAGAAAAGAGGGAGAGAAGAGAAGGCGAAAAAAAATCCTCAGACACGAGCTGACGAGAGTCGCCCCAGGACACACGTAACCACAGATCCCTCCTCCCTGCTTCCCCGCCTTCTCCCTACCTTCCGCCCCCCAACCCCCACCCGCACCCCTCTCAGGCGAGCCCCAACGCCGCTGAGGAACAAGGTCGTCAGCAGCTTCTCTTCGCCGCTTCCGAGACACACCAGCACGATTTGGCTTAAGTCACTCACAATCCGGAGGAGAGAACCCAATAATGGTATTGTTATCCGGCCAAATGGTGAGTCTTGAATGCTATCGTGTCTTCCATCCTGCGAGTGAATAATAGAATAGGGAGGGAGAGAGGGATTGGATGTATTGAGGGGGAAAAGAGAAAGTAGATAAATAAATAGAAGGGTGGGGGAATTCGTCTTCGATAAACGAAGCGGAGAACACTGATATTTGACTACAGTTTTCTACAGTGTCCTATGATCGCCATTCGCTAAATTAGCCCAGGAAGCCCCGCCTTTATTCCATCTCTATATAACTGATTGGTTCACATAGAAAGAGCGTTTTCCATTTACTTTGTAATTTAAAGCGTTCTCCAGAATAACTGATGCTGAAAATAAGGAACATGAAAATCAACAATGAAAGAAGTGAGACCATAAAAGATGATAGCAAAAACGTTGGGAACTTTGTAGTGGAAGTAAAGGACTACATCATTTTCAAATGAAGTTTATTCACGAGGTTTTTGTTTTGTAGCTGACATGAAGTAAATACAAACACAGGATAGCAACAATCAATCACAGAAGCAATTTATGTATTTATATTTATGGCTTGTTTGCATCTACAATGCTCATTCTAAGCAACGTTTCGGTATCTCTATTTAGGAAATTGCAAGTTTGATTGCTACGATTCATTTGCTATGAGAAAGAAATGTAAAATAGGGAATTCAATTAACGCAGTTAATTTGTTTTCATTTTTGTTTTATATTTCGTTAAACAAGCGACTGGATAGAAGCAATTTCATGTTTTTAGACATAGGAGAAGCATTTTATCAATAGTTTTACTTTTATTATTCCGCGTTCAGAATGCTTCATAACAGTAACCAAAATATATAAAGCATTCTTTTCGACAATAATGACACATGATACCGAAGCGAAACTGATATCTTACATGATATCTTACATGCTAACTGAGGCATAATATTCCGAAAGAATAATATAAGAGCATCGAGCCTAATGTGATTGAAAACGGGATTTTTTTTATGCAAATACGCTTGCTCTTCTTTGGAAAAAGAAAGATTTTCATGACATTCCTCCTGTGTTTGCATACAGAAACGCAAGAAGAAATAGAAGAGATGGAGGTAAGGAGGTAATGAATAAAGTAGACAGATAAACAGACCGAGTACGAGTGAAGGTAAAGCCAAGGTTAGAGGGACCTTGAGAATAAAAGTGGAGAGAGGGAGCGTAGGCAAAGGGAAGAAATACAGAAAGACAGAGGAAAGAAACAAAAAACAGAGAAAGAAGACAGATGACAAAGAAAGAGGTAGATAGATAAAATGACAGATATCGAAAATAGCAGATAAATAATGAGAGATTAAAAACATTGTTTAATACAGCAATGAACTTAGAAAAGAAAATATTTACTGACACAGTTAATGATATCAAAGCAATATTTACAGTATATGTGTGGTGATTCAGTAACAGGGCCTTGGTAATGGTGGTAATTCTGGATTTTATGACGCGATTTACCTAATCTAAGTTAATCAAACAATTCAATTAAATCGCGTTAATAAATTCGTGACGTAGTGTAATAACATTTCTCTAATATTATTCGAAATCTAATCACAGAACACATTTTGCATGAACTTGTGTCATTATGTTATCCGTATAAATGATGAGTTAATTATTCAGCCTTCATATCCCTATTAAATGAGATCCATTTAGCTAAGCAATAAAGTAATCCTACTGAACAAGCATTTATACACACACACACACACATATATATATATATATATATATATATATATATATATATATATATATATAGATAGATATATACACATATATACATATATATATCTACACACATCCATACATATATATGTATATATGTATATATATATACATATATACATATATACATATATACATACACGTAAATGTATATATTCATATATATGGTTATATATATTGTATATATTCTTATGTATATATATATATATATATATATATATATATATATATATATATAATTATGTGTATATGTACTTATATAAATATCGATATAAAGAAATACATACATATATATATACATATATATACATATATATATAATATATACATATATATAATGTATGTATTTATAAAATAATCATATATGTGTATATATACATATATAAATAGATATAGAAATATATACATATACATCTATATATATAATATATACATTTATAAATATATTTAAATATGTGTGTGTGTGTGTGATATGTATGTATGAATGTGTTTATATACATATGTATGTATGCATTAATGTACTTATGTATATATGTATGTGTGCAAGTATGCATGTATGTATGTATGTATGTTTGTATATATACATATATAAATATACATATATATACATATATGTAAATATATATACATAAGAATATATACAATATATATAACCATATATATGAATATATACATTTACGTGTATGTATATATGTATATATGTCTATATATATACATATATACATATATATGTATGGATGTGTGTAGATATAGATGTATGTATGTATGCATGTGTATGTGTGCATGTATGTATGTATGTATGTATGTATGTTTATGTGTGTATGTATGTATGTATGTATGTATGTATATATGTGTATGTATGTATGAATGAATATATACATTTACATATATATATATATAATAACATCCAAAAATAAAGTTATGGTGTGAAACAAAAAAGCAAAACAAACCTCCCTTTCTTCACACACAAATATCCAA
>NC_061834.1:25183537-25188537 GCF_019202785.1 Penaeus chinensis | reverse complement strand
ACAAGCAATTGGCGTTTAACATTCAAGTACTGTGTGACCTTACGACCCGAGGTTAAATCTTCCAATCGAAGTTCGAAATCTGTCGGCGCTAAAAGAGGCTGTCGTTTTTCAACGTCGGGAATGTAACTTTTGCACCACATTTTTTCCTCTTTCTTCTTCTTCTTCTTCTTCTCTCCTCGTTTATCATTTCTTTACCTCACTGTATATATTTTCTCTCTTCTTTTTCTTTCTTCCACCTCTTTCATTTCCTCCTTCTGCACAGGTTTATTTCTGCCTCTCTCTCTGTCTCTCTTTGTCTGTCTGTCTGTCTGTCTGTCTGTCTGTCTGTCTCTCTCTCTCTCTCTCTCTCTCTCTCTCTCTCTCTCTCTCTCTCTCTCTCTCTCTCTCTCTCTCTCTCTCTCTCTCTCTCATTCCATTTTAAATCTTCTTATGAGTCTTCGTAGAAGTACTTAAGAGATTACACTGTGCAGCTGATTAACTCACGAGAATCATTATATTTTAAGAAAAATATAAAAATTCAGAAGTTCCAGATTTCCACTGTCTCGCATTTAGATTTACTACTAAATGAATTCTTCACCATCTTGCCATTCACCAAAATTCCTTCATCATACTACCATGACGTCTTTATTCACTATACCGTGCACTTCACCCACTACACACATAGTACCACACCTGAGACGGCATCACTGATAATGGGTGATAATGATGAACTCTGAGCAACTAATCATCTCCCGGATATCTATCGACAATGTCTGAAGGGGCAAAAGTTCTACCTGCAGATCATTTCTAATTGAGAAGGAAATTGGTGATCCCTGGTATTAAGGAAATTCATCTCTTGATGGCTTCCTGAAACTGATAGAGAGAGAGAGAGAGAGAGAGAGAGAGAGAGAGAGAGAGAGAGAGAGAGAGAGAGAGAGAGAGAGAGAGAGAGAGAGAGAGAGAGAGAGAGAGAGAGAGGGAGAGAGAGGAGAAGAAGAAGAAGAAGAAGACGAAGAAGAAGAGGAAGAAGAAGAAGGGAAGGAGGGAGGGTGGGAGAGAAAGAGAAAGAGTGAGTGAGTGAGTGAGTGAGTGAGTGAGTGAGTGAGTGAGTGAGAGAGAGAGAGAGAGAGAGAGAGAGAGAGAGAGAGAGAGAGAGAGAGAGAGAGAGAGAGAGAGAGGGGGGGGGGGGGGAGAGAGAGAGAGAGAGAGAGAGAGAGAGAGAGAGAGAGAGAGAGAGAGAGAGAGAGAGAGAGAGAGAGAGAGAGAGAGAGAGAGAGAGAGAGAGAGAGAGCTCATATAACTAACTGAAACTAAATCAAAATCCCTTCTCATTCAAACTGGTAGACAGGCAATATACAATAACACAGAGGGCAGACAAGTTTCAAGTGACTTCAAATAGAAAATACCGTTCTCTGATGTGAATTATAATTCATAGCAGTTCGTTTGTTTTCTTTTTTTTCATATTAGCCGTTAGCTCGGTCTCGCAACATCCATTAATAAAGTCAGGTCTTGGTTACTGACACATTTTATTAGACTTTCTTAAAAAGAAAAGACAAAAAATCGGCAAAGAGCGGCAGATGCTCTAGGCCCGTGGCCACTGCAGCATTTGCGAAAGAAATGTAAAAATTCTATATCCGCTCCAGCCCCACCCACTTCCGCCCTTGTCACACCACACTTAAAAATAACGACCAAGTCTCCATTCCAACATTTCCTTGGGTTCACATCACATTTTTATTCTAGCAACTATAATTGCAAACGGACTAGAATTTTTAATACTTTGCGGAACTCGCACACACATCCACGGCGCTACGAAGTCTCTAAAACAAAGGCATTTGTGGTACGTTTATGGCTTTATATTTTCTGCTTTCTCTTTCGATGTATCTTTAATGTTATGAAAACAGATTTTGTGAAACATACTGCGGAAATTAATCTTCAAAGAATAATTCGTGGCGATATTCTGGCAATAATACACATGACGTCAGAGGGTAAACTTTCTAGCTCCGAGCAGCCTATTCGTTGCACGTTTTATCGCCAAAGAGCAAGCCAGGTCATTTCGGTGATAGATTACGAAGAGTCTACAGTGCTCCATTTACCACCTTCGGAAATATCCGCGTACTCAACGAGACCGGTACCATTCTGTTTTAGTTCTGGGGGAGGGAGCTTTTTATTAATCTAAACTAGAATCAATATGATTATGAAGATAGATTGCTACCCGAAATTCAAAGATAAATAGTTCTGACGCTGGATATTTTATTCTTTATCAAACTCAAAAATAAACTTGTCTTTTGCGATGTTAATAACCTGATTTGCAGTGGAGTTAGCATCGCTATATGGACATTGCATATCTTCGCAGAAATGTCTGATATCTGATGCACAAATATTTACCAATAAACAGAGGCATTCGATAATTTCCATTAACTCCCAATGTTTTGATAGCTGCGTTCTACAAAAATAAAATGTAACTGTAACACGCATTAATTATCTAATGTTAACCTTAATAGCATAGTTTACGAGCTTCATCATGAATATTGACACCGGTGCTCTCCACATGATTCTTCTTGTATAAAAAAAATAAGTCCTCACTGCATTGTATTCGTTGCTTTGCACAATACTCATGAGCATGCTAGATAATCAAACTCAAATGACAAAAAAAAAAAAATCCTATACTCTGAACAATATTTTCCTCCAAATAATGTAGTCGACATAGTTTCAGGACCGGTATCTGACATGAATATTAATCCGCTTAAATGAACGTTTCTATTCCGCTACAGATCATGAATCAACAGTTCAACAGTTCGCATTCTAATCAGTTGATCTTGGCTGCCTTTAAAGGTGACGTTTGTCCATTTTCCGCTGAAACAAAGGCAAAGTTGTATTGAAAATGGGAGCTAGCTATGTAATAGTCCCTCTCCATAAAGACAAAAAAGTCTGAGTGTCTATTACCGGCGTCCTCATATGTGTGACACATAGAGAACCTCCCACGCAGCCCCAGCAGCATCTTCTAATCAGCATCATGCCGTTTTATGTGCGCCGGGGGATGACTCACTCGCGCTCCCTTCGCTTCACTAAGCCGCTTTAGGTTAGCCTAATGGGCTTTGATCACCCACTTGCTCTTTTTCGAAGATAAGCCTAATCGCTTAAGAGAGAGCCTTCGCTGGTCATATGTGGGTAAGCGTATACATATGCATACACGAACACATAAATACACACACATCCACAAACAAAACACACACACACACACACACACACACACACACACACACACACACACACACACACACACACACACACACACACACACACACAAACACACACACACACACACATGTATATATTGATATATACATATACATACATATATATATATATATATATATATATATATATATATATATATATATATATTTCTACGGGTTTTGTTTGCCAAATTTTAATATATTCAGTTATTGCCAGAATACGTTTAGGTTACAGAATGTACTGGCAACTGCACGGTGCAATAAGTGCAGATAAAACTAAATGTAGACTGTGTAACGAAGAAAACAAGCGAACGCTTGAGCATTATATCTCGGAATGTCATGTGATACAGCCTTTCAGACCACCTAACATGAGGTATAAAGAACTATGTGAATATTTCATTTCATCTGATACATTGGAAGATATACTCGTATTATATCCTAAATTTACTATGTAAAACTATGTAAAACAAAAAAACACGTATCAACGTATTATTTTTGTATGATGTATGACATGTTTATATATTACCATGTACAATTACAGTAGTCACAGACTACTGTACTGTGTCAGATGTATATAAAACTGTAATCATGATTGCCCACGCCTGAGCAGATAGCCAGGGTGGTAAATAAACTTACTTAATTTAACTTTCATATACATATTCATATACACACATCAATCTTGTACATATATGTATATATATTGTTATATTATACATATACATTGTTATATTATATACATACATATATATATGTTTGTTAATTTGTATGTGTATATAAGTATATCTATCTGTCTATATATATACATTGTTATATATATACATATATATATATATATATATATATAAGTGTGTGTGTGTGTGTGTGTGTGTATTTGGGTCTGTTTATGTATATAACTATATCTATCTATCTATCTATATGTAAATATACATATGTGTGTATATGTATATATACCGATATTAATAAATATATATATATGCTTAAACAAATTATATACTTATAAATATATACACACATATATTCATATATATATTTTTTTTATAAATATATATACATATATACAAGTATACCTATGTATGCATGTTTCAAACACAATGTTTTACTGATACAGGACGTGCATAATTAGGCCTGGGGCCAGAGGCCTATTAATTGATTATCATAACATAACCATGTCTGTCTATCAAAAGGGATAATCCTGCACGAAAGGGATGATTATTAATAAAAACCTGTGTTATACACGCCTATATTCCTATAGAATGACAGATAGTATATATCATATAAGTGCTGTTTTTAACTCTACGGAAGAACTTTGCCATATTCAAATATATGAAGCGATATTATGACCATACATTAAATGTACCACAGCTTGCCCACGCCTGTGCAGTTAGCCAGGGTGGTAAATAAAGGAATAAAGTAAACTAAATGAAGCGATGAGGATCATTCTTGGTGCCCCTAGAAAAACAAGGATTATGAATATGAGAACAGAACTTAATTTTCCTTCTATTTATGAAATATTATACATATATACCACATTTAGTGTCAAATCAATTAGAGAACCCCTCCACTGTACAGAGTTCCAAAGACAACTAAAACACAGAATAGAAGAGCTAACTTTGGATGACAACACCGATTCATACTCAAATCCATGGGTACAAGTAACGTGTAAACACTTAGCTCAGCTGAACATACGCATAACTAAGACCCTACATGGACGTTCCGTACCACCGTGGAAAATGTCGGACCTGAGTGTATATCATACGACTGACCCCCCCAAAAAACAGTGTCCCC
>NC_061834.1:25143537-25146037 GCF_019202785.1 Penaeus chinensis | reverse complement strand
ACATTTATATACATATATATATATATATATATATATATATATGTGCGGGTGTGTGTGTTTGTGTGTGTGTATGTGTGTTTGTGTGTGTGTGTGTGTGTGTGTGTGTGTGTGTGTGTGTGTGTGTGTGTGTGTGTGTGTGTGTGTGTGTGTGTGTGTGTGTGTGTGTACATATATATACATACCCATATATATATATGCATATACATACATATACATACATATATATATATACATATGTATATATATTATATATATCTATCTGTCTATCTATATATCTAGATAAATAGATAGATAGATGTAGATATAGATAAATAGATAGATAAAGATCCATATATATATATACTATTTTGAATATATATATATATATATATATATATATATATGTATATGTATGTGTATATATGTATATATATACATATATATACATATATATATATATTTGTGTGTGTGTGTGTGTGTGTGTGTGTGTGTGTGTGTGTGTGTGTGTGTGTGTGTGTGTGTGTGTGTGTGTGTGTTTATATTTATATTTATATGTAATATATATATATATACATATATATATATACATATGCATATATATATATATATATATATATGCACATATATATATATATATATATGTTTTTGTTTACGTACATATAACCAATATGACTTGTTCTGACATCAAGCAGGGAATCGCATCTAAATTCCTTAGTTCACCTCCTCGCCTTTATTGCCAACAAATTATCAATTCCCTCCCCCACATTGTGCAGTGTCCCACACTTTGGTCGATCTACCTTGGGGAAAAGTCAATACATTTTCCAACATTAATCTTTTCCCCTCAAGTGTCTGTAAAGATTCAGTTGCGTTCTGTCAGGTCAGTGAATCAGTGCAGGAATTCCTTTAGTTAACTTACCAAATCGTAATATCCCCCTATTAGTACTATTTTTTCGTACAGTTTTGTTTTTATTTCATAATTTTCTTTATCGAGTATTTTCATGGTAACCAAACACAAACTTCGTTCACATAAAAAGAAAATCATTCTTTAGTGAAGGAAAAAAAGGAACCCGATTTTTTTTTTCTGCACGTTAACCTAGTTTGCTAAAAATAGAGTGCAGTCTACTTTATGTTGCAATAACTGTTTGGTGACACTATTTTAAAAATGAAAACTTCAATAGCGATCAAATATGAATGGTTGAATACAGAAAAAAAAATGCGGGATCTGATAGACAGACAAACAGATAGACAGACAGGTAGACTGGCAGACAGACACCGACATACGACAGACACCTCAGTCTTTTTATCATTTGGACAGAACCAGGAAGGGAGAGAGGGAGAAAGATAGAGAGAGAGAGAGAAAGAGCAGGGAGAGGAAGATATATATATATATATATATATATATATATATATATATATAGAGAGAGAGAGAGAGAGAGAGAGAGAGAGAGAGATAGAGCGAGATAGAGAGAGAGAAACTGAGAGCTAGAGATATAAGACTGACTGACTGACTGACTGACTGACTGACTGACTGACTGACTGACTGACTGACTGACTGACTGACTGACTGACTGACTGACTGACTGACTGACTGACTGACTGACTGAGACAGATATAGAGACAGAGACAGAGAAAAAGACAGGCTGACAGACAGACAGAGATACAACAGTCATCAGACTAAGTCAGACACGCATACAAAAGATAAAGAGTGGGAAAATGAGGACGAGAGCAAAGAGGGAGAACAGAAAACGAACAAAATACAAAACTTTCCAAAAGGGGGCAAAGAATTGCACGTTTTGACGGTGGAGTGATAGACGAAGGTGCCACTGCGGGCTATTTCCGAGTTAGTGCCTTCCCTGAGCCCGTTGGCCAAAGAAACAGCTACCCACACGCCGCTGAGACGAGTCTAGTGGGATGGAATGATTGCACGAAGCTCCCCAAGCAAGCCATTGCGGGAGGAAGGTTGCAATGGCAGGAAGTCCGCGGTTTTGGACACACTTTTTTATTTGTATTTTATTTTATTTCTTGGAAATAGTTTAGCATTAGCATTATCTTTATCATTATCATTAACATTGTCATATATCATCATATATTTTTCAACATTATTCATCATCATTAATCCCTTCAACTAAAATCTTCGTCAATTATGACATGCAAACTAATCTTTCCGATGTCCATGATGAAACTGACAGAAATCAGCATGATGCAGTCAAATGCGCGACATTCAATGTAATTACCAGTACAATCAGTGTATAATTAGATCTTTTACGCTAAACCATTCAATAACAGTAAGTGTTTCCGATATGTTTTCCTATTTTCCTTTTTCTCTGTCCAATGGAGTTTGTGACAGGTTTCGTATTTCGCTAATCTGATAAAAAATTACACGGAACATGAAATTGATGTTTCATTGAGCTTTTGCAAACTCGTGTAATACGTTTGATTCAAATACTCGCGAGCAATGGTATAAAAAAAATATGTCATTTATTACCTCAAATTAATAAAAATGTCTGCAGTGTCAGGCTCA
>NC_061834.1:25121037-25126037 GCF_019202785.1 Penaeus chinensis | reverse complement strand
ATTGACCATTAATAATGATAATGGTAACATTGTCGATAATAGTAATAATACCACTAATAAAACAGTGGTAATAATGATAGATATAGCGCTAACAATAATGATAATAAATTATCATTATAATAATGATAATAATAACAATGGTTAATGATGATAATAATAATGATAATATTATAACAATAACGATAATAATAATGATAATGAAAGAAATAACAATTCAACATCTATAGTCTTAACAGTAATATATATCAAATATAATGATAATCTACTGTAATCATAATAATGAAAATTATAATAATAACCACCATATTAACAATGATGATATAAAAAATAGCGGTAATGATAATGATAATAAGTATGGAAATGGCAATAACGACTAGGAGAATGATAAAGGTAATAATAATAATAATAATAATAATAATAATAATAATAATAATAATGATAATAATAATGATAATGATAATAATGTCGCCGTACCACCAAGGGCAATGACAAGGACAGTGAAAACAACAGTAACGACAGCAGCAACGTCGTCTACAGTGACAACGATAGTGACAAAAACGACAATGATAATGTTAATATTTAGCAACAACGTTACAAGAACAATGCTAATATAAAGCAAGAATAATAGCAATAATAACGACAACAGTGATAATGACAAAAGCAACAACAAAGGCATCAGCGGCATCTACTAAACCGACAACAATCATAGTGAAACTGTTCTCAAAAAGAAAAGAGTAATATCTTCCACAATGAGGCACCACACTTAACTTTGTTTTGGCTGTATAATGACTAGACTCGACCGAGAAAACTTTGTCTTCCGCATTTTTTCTCGCATTTTTTCTTCCTCTGATTTCTAAGAAACTCGAGTCACATTATCAAAACACAAATTCCACCGCGCAAGACTCAGATGATAAAATCGATTTTCCCAAATTCTTTGTTGTAGATTTCCTCTTTAAGTCCATGGTATAAATTCCCTTTTTTCTACATTCTAAAACCACAACAAAGGGAGACTGCGTAAAATATACGTTGACACCTAAAGCACCCGACGCTGCAATAACTCGCGCGCGAAGCAACAGCACAGAGCCATCCCTGAACCTACGTTGTTTGTACTATATTAGATTACTTGGCGACAAGTTGCCCGTGTCCAGTTTGTGACACTTTGGAACCTCGAACCTTCGACCTGGACACGTTTACACTTGGGAGACTTTGGGGAAAGTTGGAAAGGTTCGTAGGGAGGTAGGTAATGTACTTTCTTTTTCATCATTTTCACTCCTTGTTTGATATTTACTTAGGAATAAATGTCAGATTCCGTAACATACCTAGTCAATAACTACTTACGTGGGTACATTGTGCGTTGTACATTGTACACTTAGTCTCCTAGACAGGGGGAAGGCTATATTTCAGTCAAGGAAAGACTTATCATCATATTGTTACACGAATGCGTCATATGTGGAGAAGAAATATTTCATGAAATATCATACACTCAAAATGAAGTATTGGACATATGAAATTATATATCAGGACAGAATGGGAGCATCAAGGTAAGAGTGAGATAATGAGAAGTGGTAATATAGGAATCAGTATCTGAATAATAAACAGGAAGAAAATAAAGAGGGAAATGGAAGTCGTTAAAAGCTACGGAAAGTTCAGTGAGAAAGAAAAATGTATACAATTCATTCAGAAACCCATATCAAAGGGGGGGAATAAGATTAATTTTAGGAACTTTTCATTACTCGCCTGAGGTATTCCATTGCCGAGAGAGAGTTAGCATCATAATTGGGGAAAGAAATGCCGCTAATAAGGTCAGACAATTGCAAAAGAATGCGGTAGAGAAAATATTTGTAGGTAATTTTTTTTTTTTCCCATTCAAGAAAGTGGGTTTGAGTATTGATCTAAATTCATGTGCATGTTAAGCTAATTCACTGCACAGTATATGTGTGCGAGTGTGTGTGTGTGTGTGTGTGTGTGTGTGTGTGTGTGTGTGTGTGTGTGTGTGTGTGTGTGTGTGTGTGTGTGTGTAAATCATTCAATTAATATATACTCTCCGCTTTCTTCCATATGCATACTCATATTTCAGCTAATAAAGGCAATCCTTAAAAGGGAATACGTGAAAATAGAGAGGATAAACCTGCTTTCTTGTGTGACAACCCCGGAGGCGCCATTTTGGAACCGACCAACAGGACAATACCAATCTTCTCAGCCTAAACTTTTTGCACCGCTTTTCCTATCCAGAAGTTTTCGGATGGAACTTCTGGGCCAAAAATTTTCATCGCACTGAGCCGGCCCACATAACTTTGCGTATCTCTCTTTAAATACGTTTTTTTTTTTTTTTTTTGTTTCGGAAATCAGTGTTTGTCCCCTTTTCTTGCATTATCGACATCATTTTTTCTCCTTGGGAAGGGGGACGGTGCATTAGCAAATCATAGTCTATCAAAAAGCCTCATAGTTAATGCGTGATAATGATCTGGTTTGGTTCTGGTTATTAATACATACATACAAATACATATATTACATAGACAGATAGATATATATATATAGTATATATATGTATATATAATATATAGGTATATATAATATATATATAATATATATATATGAATATATAATATATACATAATATATATATGAATATATAATACATATATGTGTATATAATATATACACACACGATTTAGGGTTGGTGCTTCATGCTCGGGGTGATGTGAAGCGATGGTATGGTAGCCTAGTTAGTGTTAAGTACTTTGCATACCTTCTCGCTTACAGCTGCCACCGCTGGCTAGCCAGGTGCGAAAAGGGAACAGCTATGCATAAGACTCCCCTGCCAGCTCATAGCCTCTTCATCATCAAGACTTCTGCAGTGCCTCCTCGTGGCCCCCCAGTGAAACTAGGTATCTTGGAGCAGCAGGAGGCCCTAAAGGTACAGAATCATGGCCCACCGGCGTGTGGATACGCCCTGGCTTCGTACGAACTCCTGCTCCCGTGCCCCCTTGGGTTAATGGGCGGCTGTGGGTCCCTCTGGGTTGGCGACCGCTGGGACTCGGGTGGAGGGAGGAGGTTACCCGTCATCCCATCTGGGTCCCAGCGGCCGCCAACCTGGCGTGATGCTTGTGGGAGAAAGCCCCAGGGAGCCCTGCAGGCGGATTATAGGACCTGCAGCCAGCCAACCTTCTCTATATGGGATGGGGTCGGTAGGGGTGGCAGAGGTGGCGCCCACCCGGAGGGGCTGCCCGAGGTTAGACCTCAGGCGGGCTGTCAGGGTGGGGGTTTGGAACGTCCGTTCCCTGCGACAGGACGATCGGTTACCACTACTATCAAGGGAATTGAAGCAGCTGAGAGTTGAGGTGCCTGCTCTCTCAGAGGTGAGAAGACGATTAGTGTGGGTGGCTACACTTATTACTGGTCGGGTCGCAGCGATGGCCACCATCTCCAGGGAGGAGCCATAGCCATCTCCAGCAGACTTCAACCCTCGGTAGTAGAGGTCACTCCAGTCGATGAGCATAATATGGTATTGAGACAGAAGCTTTCACTTGGCTTCATGTCTCTTATTTCTGTATATGCTCCTACGGATGTATATAAACTTGAGGTGAAAGAGATGTTTTATACCAAACTTGCATCTGTGGCAGACAGTTGTCCTCGGCGAGATATTCGTATTGTTCTGGGTGACTTCAATGCTGTATCCGGCTGCGATCGAGCTGGCTATGAGATATCTGTCGGTCCTCATGGCTCAGGAGCTGATGCTGGCAGCAAGAATAGCCTCCTTTTCCATGACTTTGCAAGGTCCCAGAAATTAAGGATTTCTGGCGCCTGGTACCAGTGTTCTGACCCGCATCGTTGGACTTGGTACAGCAATATAGGTAGTGTGGCCAAGGAGATCAACCACATCCACGTTAGCACACAGTGGAGGATCCTCCAGAACTGCAGCGTGTATCGAAGTTCTGAGGAACTGATCATAGATTAGTTGTGGCTACTCTCCGGGTCCACTTTAGAACCCCCCATCGCCCAAATGAACACCTTAGGGTGTTTCATTTGGACAGACTGAGGGAGGACGAATGTACCTGGGGGTTTGCCGAGGTTATCTCTGGTCGTCTCACAGCACTCTAGGGCCTGACAGACCCTATTCTTATGTGGGATACCTCAGGAATCCATTGGTGAATGCCCAAGAGCAAGACAGAATTCCATCTCACAGGAGACACTGGAAGCCACAGATGCTTGTCGTGTAGCTTGATTGTCAGGGGATCGCAACTTGCACCGTTCTCTGGTGCACAGGACTAGGTCACTGTTGAGAAGGGATAAGGAACAGTTTATCAGAAATCTTGCAGAGGAAGTCGAAAGCCATTTCTTAGTAAATGACCTTCGTCCTGCCTACCAAGCCCTGCGAACACTGAACTCCAAGCCCTCCTCACAAGAACTGCAGTCTGCTCTGCAAAGGGCCAGATAATCTCAGATCCTGAGGCGGTGCGTGTGCATTGGGCTGAGTATTTTGAGCAGTTGTATCAGGTTGATCCACCAACGGTTAACATGGATGTGGGTAATGTTGAGATTCCTCTGCCAGACCCAACCATCAGCAAGGATCCACCCTCCCTGACTGAAGTCAGGGGGGGTTCTCCAAGCTGAAGAGTGTTAAAGCAGCAGGTGTTTGTGGCATCCCAGCTGAATTGTTAAGTGCTGGTGGAAATCCTATGGCAAGTCAGTAGACGGATTGGCCTGGCAGCAGGGGTCATGAAATCTCTCGACGAGAGTATTTAGAGATGCGGGTACCTGTGCAGAAGGACCAAGCTACATGTTTTCAAGGCCCTGATACTGCCAGTTCTACTATATGATAGTGAAACTTGGACGCTATCTTGCGTTCTGGAATCTCTTCTTGATGCCTTTTGTAACAGATCCTTGCGCCGGATCATGGGTACAGTTGCCGGGACCATGTGTCCAACCAATGGCTGCACCGTGAGACCGGTACAGGATCTGTTACTTACACAATCCGTGATCGCCAACTCAGGCTATAC
>NC_061834.1:25116037-25118537 GCF_019202785.1 Penaeus chinensis | reverse complement strand
GGAGAAATCAAATATATGCCATAAAGAGATTAAACGGGAAAATAAGAATTACATCATAAGAGTTGTGGAAGACTTTTACAGGGATCTATTAAAACTCAAATGAACAACCACGTATAGAAGCAAACGCGGTAACTAGAGACATACCTAACATCACAACAGATGAAATAATAAGAGCGCTTAAAGGCATGAAGAGAGGGAAAACACCAGGTGAAAATGGAATTAGTATAGACCGTATAATAGATGCAGGAGAAATTGAAATACTGTAACTAGCCAATCTTTTGAACAAATGCCTTCTCAACGGAAAAAATCCGAAAGCTTGGAAAAATGCAACAATTATTTAGATACAAAAAAGGAGGTAGAAAGGATCTAAAAAACTACCGACCCATGAGATTCCTTTCAGTTACAAATTGTTCTCAAAACTGTTCGCATCTCTGACAGTCTGGATTCTAACCAGCCTAGAAAACAGGCAGGCTTCCGCAGTAGATTCTCAACAGCAGACCACATCCACACACTCATCCAAATAAAAAAAATAAAAAAATAAACGAATATAGGAAACCCGACTATGGCAGTCATCGATTACGAAAATGCACTTCACTCTGTACAAATACCAGCAGCTATTCGAATATGGAGTAGAGGAGGTATATGGTAAAATATTAGAAGATATATACAAAGACTGGACAACAACTATCAAACTCCACACGGAAACCGATAATAAACCAATTAGAAAGAGTTTAGGGTGACACTATCTCACTCAAACTGTTTACAGTTTGTCTTGAGGAAATATTTAAGAAGCTAGAATGGAAAGGAAAGGGTATCAAAATTGGAGACGAATACCTAAACAATCTAAGATTTGCAGATATTGTTCTCGTCAGTGAATCTGCAAATGAAATGCAGCAATTAATAAACGATCTGAATAGAGTAAGTCTGGAAGTCAGACTTACGATGGACTAAGATCACGCTCTACAGTACAGTTCAATTCGGACAGATACATGTACAAGGTGAAGATCTAGAGGTAGTAGACAATCATATATATCTAGGGCAACTGATACAGACAGAGGCTCCTTGCCATTATGTCTTAGAAGTTTTTAACCAATTTGTCCTCCCAGTTATGATCTATGGATCAGAAACATGAACTACAAGAAAATTACTGTAGAGGAAATTAATAAGAGCCCAGAGAGAGATGGAAAGGTTGATGCTGAGAATTGGCCTAAAAAATCGGATGAGGGAGACGTGGTTCAGGGAACAGACAAAAGTGGAAGATATACTTAGAAGCATCAAAAAGAAGAAAGGGGCAGATCATATATGCCGGAGACAGGACAACAGATAGACAAAGAAAGTAACACAATGAGCTATAGATAACATAGGAGCCAAAGACCAGACTAATGACAAGATGGCATGACGAAATAACAAAAATCGCAAGACAGACAAGGTTGGAAAAGATTAGGAGAGGCCTACGTCCAGCAGTGGATTCATTCAGGCTGATGATGATGATGAAATATATATATATGCCCTCTCGCTTGCAGCTGCCACTTGGTGCGAAAAGGGAGCAGCTATACATAAGACTCCCTTGCCAGCTCATAGCCTCTCCATCATCAAGACTTCGGCAGTGCCTCCTCGCGGCCTTGCGGTCCTAGGCTGAGCTGTGGAGGCTCTTGGAGCAGCAGGAGGCCCTAAAGGTATGGAGTCATGGCCCACCGGCATGTGGACACGCCCTGGCTTCGTACTAACCTCTGCCGTGCCCCATGGGGTTAATGGGTGGCTGTGGGGAGGCAGGCCTTGCCAGTCTGCCCCCCCCCCCTCCCCAAGACTGGTACCATTCCCCCTGACCTGCTGAGGGGTGTGTTCATCCCTCTCTGGAAGGGGAAAGGGGATCGGTGGGACTGCAGCAATCACTGAGGCATTACACTACTCAGCATACCAGGCAAGATACACACCCTACTGAGACGTATCAGAGACCATCTGCTGAGGCACCAGAGGCTGGAGCAATCTGGATTCACTCCTGGTAAGTCCACAAAAGACCGTATCCTGGCGCTTCGAGTCATTGTAGAGTGCCATCATGAGTTGATACCATGCATCGATAATTACTCTGGGAGATCCTAAGACTAAGACGAATTCTAACAAGAATTATAAGACTAATAGAAAACCTGTATACAGGCAGTGAAAGTGCTGTAAAGTGTGGTAGGGGTCTGTTGAGCTTCTTCCCTGTTAGTTCCGGTGTGAGGCAAGGCTATGTTCTTGCACCAACACTTTTCAATACTTGCATGTACTGGATACTGGGTAGAGCTTCTGTCCAAAGTCACTGTGGAGCAACTCTGAGCAATATCAAGGTTACTGACATTGACTTTGCTGATGTTGCTATTCTATCTGAATCTTTGGAAACCTTAGTGGCGGCTCTTGGTGCATTTAGCAATAAAGTGAAGCCCCTGGGGCTAAAGGTCTCCTGGACCAAGACCAAGATCCAGGATTTTGGGGGCCTACTAGGAGACCATGTACAGTCGGT
>NC_061834.1:25088537-25108537 GCF_019202785.1 Penaeus chinensis | reverse complement strand
GCCTATATCATATTATGATTTTTTGTAAGTACTATCCATGAATATTGTTATTGTTGTTGATGACAAGCAGTCTTAGAAATTGTTGTAATTACTGTAACAATATTTGCTGACAACTTTTGTGATAGTCAACTAACATTACTTCCAAGGCCAGTATTTTTATTATAATTACTATCCACCCTTGGTTGTCATCATTATTAGTGTTATTATCATCATGATCATTACGATCGTTATCCATTTTCATTACGTCTAATATCATTGTAACTCCTACTAATATAATTGAAAAAATATGACTAATTAGCGTCACTATCAACTTGAATATTATTTGTATAATAATTGCTACTAATATAACACTGATATAACTTTAATTACAACTATCGTTATCATTCTTATTAACATGTCAGTCGTAGCAGTAACCCTGTATTTGTTATAGTCGTATTGATTTCAACATAGGGTGTTAAAACAATTTTCCATACGGTATGCTGAGTATAAGGTAAATCCATAATAACGTATAAGATGTGTGACAACAATCCACGACAGTTTGAGATAATGATAATAATGAAGAGAAGGGCGATTATATGACAAAAAGAGGAACAATCACATCATACAGGATGTTAGCATCACCGTTACTGCTCTCTTTGATATCATTAGCATCACCACAACCACAAATTATGTTTTATCTTCATGGTCATTACTATTCTGAACTATCGTTAAAATCAAAATTACTGTTATCATCACCACCATTACTGTTCTTATCATTAACATTATTTGTATCGCCTCTGCCTTTATCAACATTTTCCTCATCCTTCATATATTCTTTATAAATAGGCCTATCAAAAGTACTAATAATACTCTAAATATTATTGTAATTTCTTTGTAATTTCAATAGTTGCTATCATTATTGTAAGTGAAGTTGCCACTAACAGCATTTTGTTTTTGTCTTTGCCATTTTAATCATCAGTATTTTCAAAATTTAATCATTACTATTACAGCATGGCTATCATCAATGATATTATCGTTAATACTAATAGTAGTCGTAGGTGTCTCATTGGTAGAAAGTCATCGAAATATCCGTTGTATAACATTAACATACACAAAAAATAATAATATTGGAAGTATTAACAATGCGAGAAGTACTGAAACTAATGAGTAATATTACCAGTGGTCGTGGTAGCATAGCGACAATAGATGCAGTTATAGCTGTAGTTGCAATTATGGTAGCAGTGATCCTTATAGTAATTGTTGGGAACACTCGGAATAGTTAAAACGGTAGAAGAATAGCAACAATAGTTCTAGTGGTAGTCTATTTAGTGGCTGTAGTAGAAGCAGCAGCAGAAGCGGTAGTTGAATGTGATTGTCTTTGTTGTGCTTGTAGCAGCAGTAGCAATAATATAATAGTAATAATAGTGATGGTGCTAATAGCAGTGGTAATGGTAGTAGTAGCGGTAATGGTAGTGATAGTGATAATGTGATAGGTGGTAGTAATACTGATAGTGGTAGTGGTAGTGGTAGTGGTAGTGGTAGTGGTAGTGGTAGTGGCAGTGGCAGTGGCAGTGATAGTGGTAATGGTAGTTGTGGTAGTATTAGCAGTAGTAAAGGTAGCAGTATTATTGGTTGTTTATGTTGTGCTTATAGCAACTGTAGTAATAATAGTAGTTGATGGTAGCGGTAGTGGTAATGACAGTGACAGTGGTGGTGGTAGTGGTAGAGATAGAGATAGTGGTAGTGGTATTGTTAGTAATAGTGGTAGTAATAGTGGTGGTAGTAGTGGTAGTAGTAGTGGTAGTGATAGCAGTAGTACAGTAGTAGTAGTAGTAGTAGTAGTAGTAGTAGTAGTAGTAGTAGTCGTAGTCGTAGTCGTAGTCGTAGTCGTAGTCGTAGTCGTAGTCGTAGTAATAGTAGTAGCCGTAGTAATAGTAGTCGTAGTCGTAGTCGTAGTAATAGTAGTAGTAGTGGTGGTGGTAGGGGTAATGGAAGTTGTAGGAGTGGTTGTGGTTGTGGCAATAGCAGAGGTAGTAGTAACATCAACAGTTGTGCTTGTTGTAGTCACAATGCTAATGTCATAACAAAGAACAACAATAACAACGGTGATCACCCAAAAAAATCAATGAACCGCGCAACTAAATCTGCAAAAACAACTTTTGCTGCTAATTCGTCTTTAAAGCGCATTGAAGCCAACAAGCAAATATAATTACAATGTAACAAAATCTGCCCTTTAAAATCAAATGAAAGGAATACAAAACATACATTTAACGTATATGAAACTGAACAGGCGACGCTCTGTCGTTGACGGAAAGCAATACGAAGGAAAGCCAAGTGGAAAGGCAGCAATAGAAAAACGTCTGCCGCTCTCTGTGATTGGCTCCTTGGCAAGAAGACAAATGATAACGTCAACATAATATATTATTGGTAATATCAATAATACTAGTGGCCATCTCGGTATTGATAACAGAATGGCGGTAATGATTAAAATAGTTATGAAAGCAGATAAGGATGATGAGTATGTTTGGCAAAGGTCGCGCTGTTCTAATCATGAAAATGGATAAAGATAAAAAGTTTTAAAATACTGAAATTTACTAATGAAAACAAACAGCCAACCATTTGTAGCCCCGTGTATATATTAGTCTAGGGTAGATTCTATTACAATTTATAACCAACACGATAAATCTAATATGTAGCTCTGAATTATGTTCTTAACATGCACGCGCACATGCAACTAACGCACCATCGCTCATATCTGTGCACAGGCAGCATCCGCAAGTGGAACCCTTGGAATTTGGATAGTGTACGTTGGTACACCTGCATTGGTACACCGACATTGTTTTGGAAAATGAAGAAGAGACACAATGCTGCGTTACACATTGGGGCATAATGGTATAGCTGCCAACGGCCCTTTTGAAAAATTGAATTTAATGAAACATCCTCTTCCTCGTACTCATTGTTTCCTTCCACAGATCGTGGTACTTCCCTTCTTCGTCAGTAAGTTTCGTTTCTTTCTCTCATCATTCGAAGATTACGATTAATGGTAACCATTCATGACAAATTTATTCGTACAGTCATCCAGAGTAGCAGCGGTTTGATCAGTCATTTATTTATCGGAGAGGCTGGGACAATCTCGCGACAGCTCATCATCAACAAAGAACTTTCACATACACACATGACACAACACAACACAAAAGCCATCAATATACGCGGCTCACACTGTGTATGCCTGGCAGCCAGACAGACAGGCAGACAACGACACCGCGAAGACAGGCTGTGCAGGTTTCGAGATAAACACGAGCCACGCGCGCCTGGCCGGCTGGGAGAGAGTGGCCGGGGAGGACGTGCGTACGCGGCCGCCAGACCCACAGTGACGGTGGCTTCGACCTTCCACCACAACCAGCATGCTAACGCCTCCTACTCCGCCGCCGCCGCCGCCTCCTCCTCCTCTTCCCCCCTCCCCCTCTCCTCCCTTCTTGCTTCCTCCTCCATGATAAGGGAGGGGTGGGTAGGTCAACAAGGATCTCCTCGCATGAATGTTTGCCCACTCACCACTATTCGAGGAGGTCAGGAAATCATGCGGTCACGCGATGGCCGGATGATAAGTATGTGCACATGGCGCTATAGGAAAAATACTGGGTCGCATAATACTGCATTCGTCACGATGACTGGATAAGGGAGTAACAATGTGCGTGAAAGAATGTATACTATGAATAAGTTATTTGGGCAATACTTTGTGCTGCCTAGTTGCATTGAAGGGTTGAACTATGTAATGCTCCTGCTGATGATATATCTTATGCATCTGTGTGTGTGTATCTGTATGTGTGCGTGTTGATGCTGTTACTAAGGGTTACTGGTGCCGGCATTTCCACCAAAGCAATCGAAAAACCATGGATTTGTCTTCCCTGTATTCTGAGCATTCCTGGAGAACTATGGCACTGAGACCTCCCCCCAAAAAGTGTTAAATTTTAACATAATGGTTTGTACATCTAGGTACAGTAAAATAAACATAAATACTGTATAAGGATATAAACAATATATTTTTCATTCCTTCCATTAACATACCAACCGCCAATTGCTTTATAACGCAAAGTGTTAAGGAAAAAAATAAACTAAGGATGAGTAAGAAATAATACACCGTCCTTGACAATAACAACACTAAACGATCTCAAACATTGTAAGTTGTCAAATACGAAGACTTCGTCCTTCCGTTGATATTTCAGCTTTTCCCTGCTCCCATTAGAACAGAAAACGAACGCACAAATGACGTGAGGGTAGACTTAAAAATCACTCAGATAAATCACAAACGCTAATACTGTTTTTTTTTTCTGTAGAGATCAGTCATTTTATAGCACCATTTCACTTGTACTGTACCTAAGAATGTAGCTGTATTCTCTCGATTCGAAAATGATTCCTAATTTTGTTGCTTCGTTGCTTATCCCTTAATTATCTCTTCATTCTTAAATAATTCCCATCGGATTAGATCATAATGAAAACAAAATCCTATATCATAATTAAAATTAGTAATAACATGCAACATCCTTACTGATATGTTAGTGAATATAATTTTGCATTAATCATAAGACGAAGATTACCATCGCTAACGAAATAACGACAAAATGCTTAAAAACATCAACGTTGATAGAAATACCTTGAACAGAGTGTCATTCATTGCAATACAATGCAAAACAAAAAATCCTCTGTACAATGACTTAGTCTATGGTAATTACTACCCGTGTTTAACAAAAAAAGGCATACCCGATAATCCAATAAATTGAGAAAAAATATGAAACAACCATTATTTTTACCAAGAACACATATCAGTTAACTTCTATAATGATTATCGTAACAAGAATTTAGCCTTGATAATGTCAGCAGAAACACAAGCAGGAGTAATATTATCAATGGTATAAATATCCACAGTCCTAGTAGTAGCGATCCGAACTCAGCGGTAGCTATTGTTTTTAGTATTTATAATCATCACATTCATCGCCATTCTTATAATAATCAGAAATATCATCAACATCATTATAAGGATCATTAACATCAATATTTAAGTTCTGTTGTTATTGTTACTTTCTTGTGATATTTATCCTCATTATTGAAATAATCATATTTATTGTAATCTATATCTTTATTATCATTCCATTTCCATGTTAATAGCACTTTAGTTTGGTTATGGAAATTTTATGCGATGAATAGACCAAATAGAATTAATTAATGTTGGATAAATCCCATTTGCAATCATACAGGAAGACAGTGACTTACGCGTAGCGTAAGTCACTGTGTTCGGAACTTCATCCTAAATTTAGACACACTTGTCACTTTGCCATTCTCCATAACACACTTGAATACTACGAAGAGAAATAGATCGAACCGTAAGTTTCGAGGCGCGTGCAGAAACTAATGCAGTCCCATGAGAAATAAATGTCACTAACTTCTCGCTTCAACAGAATGAGTTAATGAAGGCAAATCCCTACTTGTCAAGAGTTTGATGTAATGGAATAAGAAATATATGTTTTGTACCAATAACCAAATTCTTAAGGGGCGAAGAAAAACATTCAGCAAGTGTTTCAGACATATGCAGTTAATATACGCATGTGCCATGGATACCAAATCATATCAATTTTCTCTTCTCACTCTGTTTTATTTAGGGAATACTAAAGAGACAAATATGGAACCCCAGATATTATGAAACTATAAGTGGCCATATCCATCAGAATTGTCATACAAAAAACTTAACATCGGTATATTATCCGAATTCACTTTATTTTTCAAATGAAGTGAAATGTAAAAACATCATAGACATAGTAGATATATCAACGTTACAAATATAAAAGTAAAAACATACGGGGGAATACGGTAGGAATGGATAGTGCCTCTCGCAAAATAATCACAACTTTCAAAAATGTTATACTGATGAATTGTTTCAACAGCATGCTTAGAGTCCCGAAATAAATGAATCAGTCTCCCCTCCAAAAGCGAGCAGCCCCATTAATTGCCAGTGCGTCAGAGTAAATAGGATATTTCATGTTTTGGATAAACTTAAGTAAAATACATTTATTTCCTCCCTTTAACATAAAATCATATACAACTTATGGAGATGATAATACACTAATACATCACGGGGATTCCCATTACAGTGATACAAAGTAACATCGTTAATAAGCGAAAGCTAAATTTTTTAAACGTCACTTGTAATACATTCCAGACTCGTAATGGGCGCCTTGGCCTCTTTCCTCTTCTTTCACGGTCATCTTGACCCACTTGCTGTCCATCTTTTTAGCCATGAATTTGGGATGAACTGTCCTGCTCCTGGTTTAGGTCAGGCAATTCAGCCACAAATTTGAGTAAAAGATGAAAATATTTATTTTTTGTGCATATTTTATTCTGTTTTACTGTTTAAAATTATCCATGTGCACGCGCGCATGTGTATGTGTGGGGGTGCGCGATTGTACGGATGCGTGTGTGTGTGTGTGTGTGTGTGTGTGTGTGTGTGTGTGTGTGTGTGTGTGTGTGTGTGTGTGTGTGTGTGTGTGTGTGTGAGTGAGTGTGAGTGTGAGTGTGACTCTACCTATCTGTCTATGTCTATCTATGAATATATATATCTATATATCTTTATCTTTATATCAAGCTATATATTTATTTACCTATCTATCTTCCTGTTCTTCTACCACTTACCCTGTCTATACGTCTCTATCTTTCCACACTCACACAAATATATATATATATATATATATATATATATATGTAAACACACACATACGCACTCAATCATGTATCCTTAACAATTCGTCGTCCGCTCTCTCTCTCTCTCTCTCTCTCTCTATATATATATATATATATATATATATATATATATCTGTCTATATGTTAATCTATCCGTCTATATATCTATATCTCTATGTCTATATAACTATATATCTTTATATCAAGCCATCTATTTATTAAGCTATCTAACTTCCTGTTCTCCTTCCACTTCCCCTATCTATACGTCTCTATTTCTCCAAACACACACACACACACACACACACACACACACACACACACACACACACACACACACACACACACACACACACACACACATCTATCCTCAGCCATTCGTCATCCGGTCCTTCGGTGACCTTCAAAATGACTTCTCGACTTTGCTCTATTTGCTATGTGACCCTGGAAACGTAACTTAGCTAAATTCGAGGATTACCAGTAAATAAAAAAAATGCCAGTATATGTTATGCTCAGACCTTTGTCATTTCAAATTATTAGCTTCTAGTCATTAAACGTTCAATGTTATCCGCAGTGGAATTCCAACAACAGACCACATACACACGCTCACCCAAATAAGAAAAAAAATAAACGAATGTAGGAAACTCGTGTATGGCATTCATCGATTACGAAAAGGCATTTGACTCCGTCCAAATACCAGCAGTACTAGAAGCTATTCGAAGACAAGGAGCAGAGGAAGAATATTGTAAAATATTAAAAGATATATAAGAGGATGGGACAGCAACCATCAAGCTCCACACGGAAAACGGTAAAATATCAATTAAACAATGCATTAGACAGGCTGACACCATCTCACCAAAACTGTTTACAGCTTGTCTTGAGGAAGTATTCAAGAAGCTAGAATGGAACGGAAAGGATAACAAAATAGGTGATGAATACCTAAACAATCTAAGATTTGCAGATGATACTGTTCTCTTCAGTGACTCTGCAAATTAAATGCAGTAATTAATAAACGATCTGAATAGAGATAGTCTGAAAGCCGGTCTTAGGATGAACAAGAATCATGTTCAACAGTACATTTCAATTCGAACAGATACATGTACTAGACAAAGCGCTAGAGTTAGTGGACAAGTATATATACCTATGGCAACTCGTACAAACACATCTAGCGAAGAGAAAATTAAGCGACGCATCAGTCGAGGCTGGAGCGCCTTCGGCAGACACAGTAGCATACTAAGAGGCTTCTTGTCATTAGGTATAAAAAGAAAAGTGTTTAACCAATGCGTCCTCCCAGTTATGACCTATGGATCAGAAACATGAACTTACAACCAGATTATTGAAGAGGAAACTAATAAGTGCCCAGAGAGGGATGGAGAGGTTGACGCTAGGAATTAGCCTCAGAACAATTATTAACAAAATATTAACCATGCAGAAATTTCGAATATCGATTTTCCAAATTCTACAAAATTGGAGCGATAACAGTGGAAACGGTATCCTTGACCGCCTTGCATCCATTTTTTTTATTTTTTCTTCTTTTCCGCGAGAATTCTGAAGCGAGCAAATAGAGAGAGGCATTCATTGTTTCACTTTTTCAGTTCCTCCCCCCCACACCTTTTTTTTTTTTGGAGAATGCAAAAATGTTATCTGAACTAAAAGTCGATTTAGCTTGTCAAGCACACTTTTATTACTTTTTGGAGGGTTGAAGATCCGAAAAAATGGAGAAAAGAAAATACCGAACGCCGTCGTTGTTTTCTCTTCCGTGAGTTGGCGGTATTCTGTACCACATATTCCGAAGTTGAATTTCTATTTTCTATTTCTTTTCAATAAAGTGTAGCATTCTTTTCTTTCCTTTCTTTTTTCATTTTAACGCAAAGTTAATATTGTTTAAAGTGACACTGATGACGGCTGCATACAAAAGCGATTCACCTCCTTTCCTCCAGAAAGGCAGTTTTACATAACGGGTAAACAAAGGGCAAGTATGAAACTATACACTTTCGCCTCTGATATATATATATATATATATATATATATATATATATATATACATATATATAGCGTCGGCCCCTACAGCTCAACCATTTATATAACTTACTTCGCTAAGAAATTTATGTAACGTCCTGTAAAGTATTTTCTACGTTTGCTTTATAATTTTCGCTTTAAACTTTCTTTCATTTTATTTTATTTTGCATATTTTGTTCGCCCAGTTCAGATATCGAACATTATATTACAGTAATCAGCTGAGCAGCTTAATTGAAGATAAAGAGCAGGATTCGATTTCCGGAAGTTCCCAATAATAGATGAATTCGATAAATGGATTACGCTCGTCCGCATCATTTTTTGAAAGGCCTCGCGAGATAATAAGTATCAAGTGAACTGAAAATTTGGTATCTAGGTGATAATTCAAAGATGTATGACAGTTATTAATAACTGTTCATTATTAATAATAATAATGAACAGTTATTAATAACTGTTCATTATTAATAATAATAATGAACAGATATTAATAACTGTTCATTATTAATAATAATGAACAGATATTAATAACTGTTCATTATTAATAATAATAATGAACAGTTATTCATCATTGTCATACATCTTCAACAAAAGATACTGCACCACAATTTTTTTTTTTCCATAACAAACAGAAAGCACAGAAGTTGAGCTGCATAAAGTGCCATGTGTCATGCGGTGCCAGCAATTTAATAAACTCTGCAAGGCGAGTCGTGTGCAGAACGCACTGTTTGGTGTAAACACTGAACATGCGTATTGCATTCTTGGGAAGTTATATAATCTTTAAGACTATTTTGATATAACCGGCTTTTTGTTCCCCATAATGCAAACAACCAAGTTAAATCACTTTACAGTTCTGATCAATACCATTGCCCGCGTGTTATAAATGACTTTCTATTTCTGTTAGGGATTTCATCGCATGTTAAATAGGCTCTATGACACTATTCTCATATTCGATGGAAAAAGGATTGTATATAACAATATACAATGGAAATTCAACCACTTCATAACCGAATAGAATACAAGAAGTCCAGGAAAACATTAGGGTAAACTTATTACTATACGAGAGCTTATTAGTCACGATCTCCCGAAGAAAATTAACGCACGGAAAAGATTCTTTATGGTACAATATTCACGTTAACCTTGTGATTATAATGCATCAATAAGAACATATCGATGTTAGGATTTAGTTTGTCACTTTGTACATTAAAATAACACAACCGTGTGTGCATATAAACAGAAACAGACACTACATGCTTCTACTATCACTACAGGCTATGTAATTGAAAGAGTTCATTTCCCGTCTGGTACGCATGGTGTAACAAATAAAAGCGTGAACCAATGGATCGGAAGCCAATAACTGTCCGCCGAAACATCAATCGTTAACTGTCTGAAATCGAGGATGAACGACAAATATTAAAAACATATGAATAAGACCGAATATTTTAGGTTATATGGTCATTTCAGACATTATTGCATTTATATTGGCATAGTAATTCATTATCTTGCGAAAAAAATAGAGTTCATGTGAATAGCAACTTTTTATTTCTTATTATTCAGTCGTTGCTCCTGCCCTAACATATGAATTAGAATTCATCCAACAGAATGAATAAGAGCGCCTGATTATTACTATCATCCCGAATACGGAACCTCATTGCCGAAATTATATATCAGGACTGGACAAACAGATAATCATTTATTGCCCCAGCTTTTTAATACCAGTGCCGGCCATGTTCCTTCTTGTCCAAGTAACCGAAGACCATTTTCTATTAGAATGAACTAACAAAAATGGCAAGGAAACATAAGCAGCGACAGAAGATGACGACAGCTCCTTGAAAATGTGTACGAGTACTGAAATATGAAAATGTGAACTTCTCACCAGTCACACGTGCTTTTGCTCCTCCGACCAAACATTCCCAGATTTCAATTTCTTCAATAAATTTGCTTGTCGTGTTACTGTTACGATTGAGTAGACGATCTGGGCATCTATAAAAAATGACTTTCGAAAGGTTTCAGGAACCTTGTGTTTTGCTTGTGACCTATTAGCCATTCAATTGACGTTCATAAAAAACAAGAGGCAATACTTTGCAGTGCAAAAATGAGAAACAACAAACACGCAATCAATAACCTTATGAATCACTGGGCGACTGCCACTGTTCCCGGTCATTCGGACAGCCGAAGACAGGTATGAAGGAGAATTATCGATATATTGGGAATATCTCCAATTTGACAGAACAAAATAGTAGCACACTGTCAAGATAAATTTGAGATCTGCGAATACATAAACAGACCTATTTCATATTCACTTTATATATTGTACAGGAATGCTAAGTCGCTTGGACAGGTGCCTAAAATAAAAATAAAAGGATGCTATGAATTCACATAAAATTAACATCTTATTAGATCTTCTGCCATTTGTATTATATTTTCAAGAAACTGGCAACAGAAGTGATAATGATTATATAAACGAATAAGAATTTGATCTACAGTTGCGGATTTATATTTCAATACTTGCTGGGTCTCACTTTTGTACTTGGCAACCAATTCGATGTGAACACGGTGTAGATATTATTTTAATGAACGAGACCCTGATTGGTTGTCCCAAAAAGCGTGATTGGTAGAACAGATAACTTTTTTTTTTTCAAATACATGCTATTTTTTCAAATGAGTGTTATAAGTTATTGTTTGCTTTGTCGTGGAATATTTTTCAGATACGATTTCATAGAAATGATTTAGTTTGTTTAGTTTTAATTTTATTTCAACATAACAATTAACAATTACAGCTGCATAATTCTTAAACCTTTAAAACGCTCCTTATAAACATCTACGACGGCAGGTAAAAATCGTAATTATTTCTCGAAGATGCATTATCCAGTGCCAGCCAATTGAAATATTGAATAATTAGTCAACAATTTGAAGAAAATTAAATATCAATTGGCTTTGTTTCTAAAAAGAGAAATTGATAAACCTATTGGTTGTTTCTATTCAACCGATTGCGCTCTTTGTGACAATGTAGGGTATTCGCCTCTGTACCTATCCTTAATATTACGATTTAATCTACCTGCTGCGAGTTTAATTTGCAAAGGAATTATGTGTTCATGATTATTTTACTGACGTCAGTATTACTATACAGCCACTGTTCGTATGTATAACTAGCTGAATAAATTCGGAACCACCCTACTAAGGTTATCGAGCTGGGATTTTATCTAGTAACATTCAAGTATAAAACTATAAGCCTTACTGTGCCTAGAATATTAAATAAAGTGTTAAAATAGTTTCAGCAAACTATGCCACTTATATTTAATATTCAGAATTAGATCCATAAGCATTCCCTGTTTTCCTAATTGAATGCTAAGGCTCTCACATAGCTATACTGGTTACAGTTGACACTCGCTGAAAGATAAATGCTTCTATGAAATTTATTAAATATCATAACTATTATGAAAAAAAAAATAAAACTGATAAACACATATTTGATATTATAACCGCCTCTTGCCTATATGTGCCTATCTCACTGCATGTAGGCCTAATTTATTCAGTAATTACCGTTGTGACTTCATAAGCCGTCATAAGTCGGAAGAACGAAAACAATACAATCCATATATGTTTATTTATTCCGCCATGTTCAGTTATAAATCATTAGTGTAACATGTATCATCAATTTATATGTAATTTAGATGTAATTGGCCGCTGTCAACTCTTGGAAGAAACAAATGCTATTCTCCCACCAATACAAACAAAAGCGCGGGAAAACGTGACTTTATGCTTTTCCTCTCAAATTAAATATACTATAAAAGAATAAATTCCCCACGCAGCGACATCTGATATTATAGTCTACTATTATCCTTCCATTCCCTCCATAACCTTTATGGATTGATAACAATTCAGGTTTAATTAAGGCTGTAGGTTATACACCGAACATAACATTTCATGTACTTGATTTGGTAATATTTGTCATCTCGATCCACCCATAAAACAAGTGCCATAATCTCTCTAATATTGCCGATATATCGCAATTCTCAAAAATCTCGGTGCATAACTTACCTTCACCAGCGGGTCTTCAAAGAGGTCACCTTATTTACTAGCTCACACGCACAGCAACTATAACTTTCGTAATCAAATTGAGCACCTTTTGCTCTGCATGTTTCAAAAATGAGCAAATTCACGATTAAAATTTCTATGAAAATAAAGAAAACTGGGCTTTACGAACGCAATGCCCTCACTATACGCGTTGTAAACATACTGATTCGAAATGTTTTCTGGTTGTCATTTAAAATTAGGTACTGTACGTTACAGTATACACCGATAACAAAGACTATATACGAAAGACAGGAACGTCGAGCAAAGTCGTGTGAGTAATGCGGCGTCGGCGCAATAGATGGCGTTAGTAAGCTTTTTGTGACGTCATTTCATGTCGTCTGTTTGTTTACATAGAATCCCGCGAAAATTAGAATGACAGTTCTGACCCTGCCGGGAAAGTCACATCCGTGTTCAGCTTGTAAAAGGCAAAAAGAAGATAATAAGCATCTTATTTTTCATGTATTTCCAAAGGATAAAGAGAGGTATGCAATATTTATATATTTTTTAAAGATATAAATGACCTAAGCAAGAAAGATTTGGATTGGTAAAGGTGTCAAGTCATGACGACCCTCGTAAAAAATAGAGACCAAAACCTAGATTATATTGTAGTATAAATTTTATCTACAATTTTAAGTAAGGTAAGGATAGATTGGACATTGATATAGTACAGAAAAGCAACCAAATATAAAGAATTATTGTCAGGCTGATATTGAGTTGATAGTTATTATTACCCAAGTCAGCTTATATTGACTGAACGACGCTTATTTGGTTGATGTGTTTAGTAGAGAGCAACAGAAATATAGGAAAAGTAAAAGAATATCATATGTTAAAAGGGCAATGGCAAATGACTCTTTTTGAGCTACTTGCAAGAAAATACATTCTCGGTAATACCTATAAAACAGGGTTAGTTTACAGAGGCCTCCTAATTATATAGGAATGCTTTTAAATATGGAAATCGATGTGAAAAAACTCTCTGTGGCAAAAATGCATATATTTATTATTAAATCCCTACCCCCCCCCCCCACACACACACACTAAGTTGATTTTGCAAATGAAGGTTCAGCCAATGATGCTAAATTGGTTTGTGGACTGAAAATGCATTTCCAGACTGATGTTCACTCTCAAGCTTTCTTGCTAGTATTTTTAACATTTCTTTGCATTCATGTTTTTTCAGATGCCTTAGATTGGTGGAAATTCTACAAATTCCACACTTAAAAAACAAGACTCCAGAACAATTGAATAAGAACTTTCGATTATGTAACAGTCATTTTTCACCTGTTAATTATATGCCAGGGAATTCAAGGTCAAGGCTCACTGTATCTGCTTGCCCAGACCAAAATCTTCCAGGTAAGTTTACATTTGTTTGTGTAAACTTTGAATTGGTTACAATTTGAGTGTTATTTCTATCATTAATGATAGTGAAATTTGCAAATCTGCAGTTAGTAAGCATGCAAAAGACAACGACAATATATAAAACACAAAAATATGTCTCGTGATGAAACAATTAGCTATCAACAATTAAAATAAGAAGTCAGATTTAAAGATTCAATATATAGTATTGAAAAAGCATTTCTCCATAGCTTTGGTTGACTGTATATTATATATATATATAAATATATACATATAAATATACACATATACGTATACGAGGACTTACTCGCTTGTCTCACAGACTATGATGCAACATATGTACAATGCTACTCCATTCCATAAGAAATCCATCAACATTGCCAAAATTACTTTCCATAGACATGACCTTCCTCTAAATGTTTACATAGGTGGGTAATCCCTACCTGTCCGACCATACCAACCTCCTCCTCGTCAGTGCCAAAATTGTTGGCATTTAGGACATCCTGACAAACATTGCCGTTCCACAGCCAGATGGCCGCTATGTGCCCAACCTGGCCATACTCGATCAAATTGCTCTGCACAATCACGCACATGTGCAAACTGTGGCGGCCCCCATAATGTATTTTATAGAGGCTGCCCCACCTACAAATCTCTCTGAGGTAGCAACTCTCATATTCAGACTTGGACTCACTCTACGTGAAGCCAGACAGGAAGCACGTCGACAAGGCTTTTCTCTTACCCCCTACTCCAGTAACGTCGCTCACTCTGCCAATCCCCCTACCTCCCAAGCTCCTACACCCTCTCCTAAACCCAACCCCCCTCCATCTAACTTCCCCTCTTCTACCTCCTACCTTCCCCAGTCAAATTCTTTTGCCATCCTAAACCCAGACACTCCAATCTCTACCCAATCAAATTATTTTGCTATCCTAAATCCAGACACCCCAATCTCTACTACAGCCCCAACACCTTCCCCTCTCCCTCCCCGCACTACCCGCAGCAGACAGAATAAACGTTCCACCCCCTCTTCCCCTACCTCACAATCACCTCCACCTTCCTTTGCCCCTATTTTTCAGACACCAGACTTCTCTTCCCCCCCTCACAAGAAAACTTTTATCTCACAAAACTCCCCAACCAACTCCACTACAGAAACTCTTGAAGATATTCAGAACTACATAATCGAGTCCCAAACTAATACTCATCCACCTTCAAATTCTACAACTCTCGCTCCCTCCACACTCAAAGTGACTGCCGATATCCATCCTCCTCCTACTCATATTCTCCCTACACCCAATCCTCCTACCCCATCCCAACAAAACCCATTCCCCCTGACTCCAGCCCCACCTATATTAACCCTCCCACTATCCCCTCTATCCCTTCCACTCCCTCCTGGATACACACGTGAAACCCTCATGTCACAAGTACCCTTTTCCCCAGACCCTCTACCTCCCGACACCCCTCCTGATACAACACCACCTCCCCAACCTCATTCTTTATCGCACCCTCTAGCACCTTCCCCTTCAAATTCTCCAACACGCACTGCAATCTTTGCCAGTAAATCAACGAAAGTATAACTATCCTCCATTGGAACATTCGCGATTCCGAATGTTCCTCTTTCAGTCCCACATATTCTATTGTCATGCCCACGTCCTCCCTACATAGACATCCCAACTTATCAGACATCCATACAGAATCTCACACTTTCTGCTTTGACAACCTGTTTTCCTTCCTCAAACGCATATATATCCTTCACTTGATCTAACCCATTTACATTACCTCATCCGACCCTAACCCATTCACTCACCAATGCCTTAACCCAGCTTTAACAACAAATCACTAACCCAACCATCCTTCACAAACATTAACTATAGTGCTATATGACCTTAGATGTCTAGCACATTTATTTTGCTTTTAACCATTAACCAATAACCATTAATCATATTTTGCAACAATCTGTAAAAGGCAATTGTCTAAATGATACAATGCCTTTTTTACAGTATATTAAAATGAATGATGCAGAGAGCTACAAACACGTTATTAATTCTGAGGAAACATGTGACCCCAACATTCCTAATTTTAGTTCTCAGTACAATCCATTATTTATAGATATAACAAAGAACACCAATTCACAGTTGACAGATGAAGGTCATACAATATCTGAAATACTTGATATAGAATCTGATGCAAATGTAAAAAATGCACTTGCAGAGTTCTTTTCTTCTTTCAATCCTGTGAGTGAAGAATCATACAAGACACTATGTAACAATGAAGAAAAGACTGGGGCCCAGATTTTAAAAAATGAGGAACAAACAATAGATAGGCCTCATCATTCAAAAGATGAAAATGCTCTTTCAAAATATTTTTCTTCATTCAACCCTTTTTCAGAAAATGACCTAGCCATTTACACAAACTTACCAAATGATAACTCATTAGCTCATTCATTTTCGCAAAACAGGACAGAAGGAAATGCTTTAACATATATAGCAGGTTACAAGTGTAAGACTATATTAAAGATTCATGAGTGTGAACTATGTGTATCTAAATCAACTGATCCTTATTGTTCATTAACATATGGTAACATATATCTATCCCATAAAGACTCTGAAAATAAGAGACTATTAAAGTATGCCAGACCAGCCCTCATTGATTTGATATAACAGTATGAATTCATTTTCCAAGCAAATGTCAAAGACTTAATTTTTAAACCTGATGTTAGGAAAAATATGATAGAGAAACTTGAAAATGGGGTAAATGATACTGAACATTTTTGTTCTAGTGTATATGATATTATGAAAATGAAATATGTAACAATGCGAATATTTTACTACATAAAGTTTGCAAACAAAAAAATATTGAATAAAAGAGTACGAGATGAAAGTGGTGATCACTGTGGCAAGAAAAAATATAAAAAATACAAAAATAACACAGTTGAGTGCCTTTTATCATTCATATTGAATATTTTACAGGTAGAACTGATGTCTCAATTGGTATGTATGATGCATTCAATCATAGTTAAGTCACAAGTGTTTGTTTTCGTTTTGTTTTTTGTTGTTGTCGTTTAATTTTATTTGTGTGCACTTTTTCTTACTAATGGGTATCTGCATGAAGCATTTTTGGTTGCCTTTAAATTTTTGGATGTGTTGATTGAACATTTTCTTGCCTTTTCCTTTTTTTTGTAAGCATGTTTTTGCTTTTTGCCTTTTCCTTTTTTTGTAAGCATGTTTTTGCATTTTGCCTTCTCCTTTTTTTTGTAAGCATGTTTTTGCTTTTTGCCTTACTTTTTGTAATTTCTCTTTTGTTTGTAGTTGTGATTATTCTAATAAAAGATATTGAATATTCTTTATTTTATTCATACTAATTGATTTTTCTATATTCATGCATGTGTGGCAATATAATCATATAAAGTACATAAATTTGAAGGAATCATAAGAATAAAATAAAACAATTTGAATGAATACAATTATATATAAATATATGTATATATCAATTCGCAGTTTGTCGAAGAAGTGGGTACACCCCAATTGGGGGAAAAGCCTTTGGTATATGAAAATAAATAAATAAATAAATAAATATATATACATATACATATATATATGCATATATATATATATATATATATATATATATATGCATATATACATATATATGCATATATACATATATATGCATATATACATATATATGCATATATATATATATATATATATATATATATATATATTATATATATATGCACATATACATATATATATGCATATATATGTGTGTGTGTGTGTGTGTGTGTGTGTGTGTGTGTGTGTGTGTGTGTGTGTGTGTGTGTGTGTGTGTGTGTGTGTGTGTGTGTGTGTATTATATAATATAATATGTAATATAACTCACTAGTAAATAAGCGATTATTAAGACAAAATGTAGGGCCTGCTCGAAGTAGGGCCTACATTTTGTCTTAACATACGTAAGCACTATGAATACGCCTGAACTGACAAAGCACAAGATCACTAGTGAGCACTCGCTCACTGAACGACGTCAGCCGTTAGGTTGGGCGTCGAGCCAACAGATGGCGCTGATAATCGATGGTGGACCTCACATTTTTTTTAATGCTTTATATAGCATGTTTCCTGTCTTTCGTATATAGTCTTTGATTATCATCAAAATTATCATTATTAATATTATCATTACTTTTATTACTTTTATTATTATTATTATTATGACTTTAACTTTTCCCGAAGCCAAATAAAAGTTTAATCTAAGAAATTGAATGCAAATCTAGAACTTTATATTGTTTTATATGGTTTTCAGTTTTCACCGTCTCCCTCAAAAAGATTGATTAGTCATCCCTATCTTTTGCTTATCAAAGAAAACGTAAGTTTCATTGCGTTCAAAGAAAGCGTACATCTTTTAGGGGACACTTCTTCCTAACGAATTCTCTAGTCCTAGTCCTAGAGAACTAAGATGTCATTCTAAACTTGCTAATTCGCCGACAAAAAAGTGGTGCTTATAAATGTTAAAGTGATATCATTATTACCAATGTAATTGTAGTTGTCAGTATTATTCATATCATCATTATCATTAAAATTATAATATTAATTTTGATAATGATTAATGATGACGATTATGATGACTGATGTGCTGGTAATAATCATGATGACAATAACAATAATAATGATGATGATGATAAAAACAATGATAATGATAATGACAACGATAATGATGATTAAATTTGATACTAATGCCAATATCGATGATAAAGATAACAATAATAATGCTAATAATAATGATAATGTAGTGTGATCTCCGTGAACTCAGGGGTCCCGTTCCAGTTCATCAATCATCTGCCCTCCCTTGATGCTGGCGAGGGATACAGGTGCAAAGGACCTGGTTAACTCCTGTTCATTCGAATTCCCTTAAAAGGTAGCGTGGGGAGGAATTCAAATAGTTTATATGGGTTTATTCCAGCGTGACAATCTCTTTCTGATGTTCAGCCTAATCATAAAATACTAAAATTGACCAAGAAAAAGAAATCCTAATATGCACGAAAAGTAAAAGAATATGCTGAAGGCATGTAAAATATCTAAAACTACCGCATACGAAAACTAAAGGAAAGACTTCCTAAGTGGACAGTCTGGCTTAGGGCCTTAACAATAAAATAAAGACAAACCAGCAAATCTGGCGCCACTGCTGATGGCTTAAAAAGAAATCCCCAAAACTAAAAATGAAATACGGCAGCCTAAAACTCGAGTCTGGTGAAGCCAAAACAAGAACAGTAAAACTAAAAGATCACTCAGACTTCCTACTATGAGAGATTAAAAGTATGAGTAAAAAAGTTCATTATTAAAAAATGACTAAAATTATTCGATAAAAATGTTCTTAAGATCACGTCCAGTTCCTAAGCAAAGAATGTCAGGTACGTCAGTACTTAGCTTATCTTCGTGATCGCCTCTCGTTGTTCGCAGAAAATATCGTGGCCCTGCCGGTTTTTATCACCGGAGAATGAAAAGAAAACACCCACTGATTGTCTTGAACCAACTCTTTATTGTTCGAATCTCTTCTGTTTACATTGCCTCGGTGACGTCAAAGGAAAACATTTTTAAAAACAATTTCTTTAAATAAATGTACGTAAAACACAAATACAAATGGGTAAAAGTAAATGGAAAAGCATAAAAAATAAACATTTGGAAAGAGAAATGCTATGTACTTAAAAAAAACAAATACACGAAATGTATAAAACCTTTCCCCTAAAACTCAAAAATAAAAACGAAGTAAAAACCGAGACTTTAAAAGTTTATGGAATATTTAAAATACCAAAAGGAATAAAAGCCAATAAAAATAAGTTTACAAGACTGTCTCGTAATTAAATTATA
>NC_061834.1:25071037-25078537 GCF_019202785.1 Penaeus chinensis | reverse complement strand
GCGCCACCGTTCAAGATGCTCTGAAAGAGCTCCTCCCTTAAGCTGGGGACAGGACGCGCCTCGGCGATCGGGGCGGAGGCCGCAGCCTTTGTTTGTCGGGAATTCTTGTGGTTCGGGAGAAGCGGGTTCTCCGGGCGTGGCACTGGCACCGTTTCGAGCTCCTCTGCGGCGGGGACTGACATGTCTATCGCCCGGGAGTTCTGCTTCAGGAGCGCGAGCTCCTGAAGGAAGAGCATGGGACTCATGGCTGCTTTTTTGCTGGTATTCTTTTCGCAAAAAAAAAGATTCCCTCCAAGGAGGGAATGGAGAGCGAGCTCTCTGTCTCCTCGGAAGAAAAAAGTTTTTTGCCGGTGTCCGGCGCTTCGAGATTCGTCTGCTGCGGAACAACCTATCTCTTCGCTGTCAAGTAACCAAGTGAGGAAGCTGGGCCTTCGCTTCAACACCTAGACTCTTTCTGAAGAAATTAGCATTCACAAACCAGCTTTTTTGTGGTCGAGCGCGTTCGCATTTGCGCGCATGTGTATGCATGTATGTATGTATGTATGTTTTATTATTTTTATTATTATTATTATTATCATCACCATCCGCATAGTTATTGTTATTATTAATAGCATGCACACTGTTGTATTAATATTAATATTGATATTTATATCATTATTGTTTTTATTTTTATTTCTACTATTATTACCATCATTATTATCATTACTATTTTCATCATCATCATTATCATCATCATTATTATTATTATCATTATAATTATTATTATTATTGTTATTATAATCATTATTATTATCATTATTATCATCATTATTGAAGAAATTAGCATTCGCGAACCAGCTTTTTTGTGTTCGAGCGCGTTCGCATTTGCGTGCATTTCTGTATGCATGTATGTATGTATTATTATTATTACTATTATTATCATTTTTATTATTGTCATCATCCATATTGCTATTATTATTATTATTAATAGCATGCACATTATTGTATTAGTATTAATATTGATATTTATATTATCATTGTTATCATTAATATTATTATTGTTATTATTATTATTATTGCTATTTTTTCTTCTACTATTATTATTATCATTATCATCATTACTATTTTTATCATCATCATTATCATTATTATCATTATAATTATTATTATTATTATTATCATTATTGTTGTTATTATCATTATTATCATCATAATTATCATTATTAATATTATCATTACTTTCATTACTATTATTATTATTATTATGACGTTAACTTTTCCCGAAGCCAAATAAAAGTTTAATCTGAGAAATTGAATGCAAATCTAGAACTTTATATTGTTTTATATGGTTTTCAGTTTTCACCGCCTCCCTCAAAAAGATTGATTAGTCATCCCTATCTTTTACTTATCAAAGAAAACGTTAGTTTTATTGTGTTCAAAGAAAGCGTACATCTTTTAGGGGACACTTCTTCCTAACGATAAATTTCTCTAGTCCTAGTCCTAGAGAACTAAGATCACTGTCATTCTAAACTTGCTGATTCGCCGATAGTAACTCATGGTGGTCATAAATTCTAGTTTTAGTAAACAAACAATTAATTTCACAAAGAAAAAAAAGTGGTGCTTATATAATGTAAAAGTGATATCATTATTACCAATGTAATTATAGTTGTCAGTATTATTCAGCACACCAGCACATTATCATTAAAATTATAATATTAATTTTGATAATGATTAAAGATGACGATTATGATGACTGTGATGTGCTGGTAATAATCATGAGGATAATAACAATAATAATGATGATGATAAAAACAATGATAATGATAATGACAACGATAATGATGATTAAATATGAAACTAATGGCAATATCGATGATACAGATAACAATAATAATGCTACTAATAATGATAATCATTATCATCATAACCATAACAGTAATGCTAATAACACTAATGGTCATTGTTGTCATAATAAAGATGATAATGATAATGATAATAATGATAATCTTAATATTATATTGCTAATAATAATATCATTAGTATTATCACCCTTATTATTATTATCAATATTATTCAACATTACTATAATTAATTATGATGTAGCGAGAAAGATTGCAGTTACGAAGATCTCACAGCGTTGACCCGACAAACGACCCCTTCTCCCGTCATTTTGCCCTCTTAACTACCGTCCGAGATCGTTGGCCTGGAATTCCGTTACAGCCGCAGGCACAGGGCAGGCAAGGCAAGGTCGGGGGAATCTTGGCGAGAGCAGAGGTCGGGGAAGCAGACGGCAGACGTGAACGACCGTGAACGGAGGAGAGGCAGTTCGGAAAGCGAGAGGACAGGCGGCAGAGCAGACGAATGGATCGGCAGCCCCTTTTTACCCTCATCTAAGTTAAGTTCTGCAGTATTGCGTACCTGTGTGGTATTACTAAATAAAGGGGAATATTTCTTCTATTCTGTGTGGATTTTTTTTAACGATTCTTCAAAGCAATGCCTGCCATTCTTTTACAAACATCAAAAAAATAATAAACCGTCTCATTATAAATAATCAAGTAGATTTTCCCATAAGACCTTAAATTTTCCCACGCTGCAATTCCAATGTTAAAAGGACATAAATAGGTCTTAACCCCGTCGACGAGCGCCTTCGACTCGTTGCGCACTGTAACGACGGTTTGGATCGTTCCATTAATTTATTGGCGGCAGCTTGTGGATCGAATAATTAGCACTTTCTATTATGCATTACATTATGTTATTTTATAAATCTAATGCCTTGGTGTTTCAAGTTAAAAATAATGATAATAATAATAAGTTTGGTGTTGATTTTCTGATTCGAGGAACCCCATACGCCTCCATCTAGTTTCATGTCACATTTGATTGTTTCCTTCATTTTGATTTTCTACATTTATATTGTACGTTTGTTTATTTTATTCTCGGGTTCTTTTGTTTTATATGAACAGAATTTTTTTTTTTTCTGTTATTAGTCTCGTCTCTATTTTCTCCGTATTGTCAACGTCTCGCAAATTACTGAACTTGTTAGCTTTGTGACCTTGTTAGCTTTGTGACCCTGAGAGCTTTGTGAAACTTGTGAGCTTTGTGAAACTTGTGAGCTTTGTGACCTTGTGAGCTTTGTGAAACTTGTGAGCTCGGTGAGACTTGTGAGCTCGGTGAAACTTGTGAGCTCGGTGAAACCTGTGAACTTGGCGTATTTAGAGACCAGTGTTCCAGTTCAGTTATTTCGGTGAACATTGAACGATCAATATAAGCCTGAAAAAGCGTAATATTCTGATTCTAATTCTCAGTATTTGTGAAATCACCGTTACTTAGGTCTCGTTTCACTTATTACTTTGTGATTTCGGGATGTTGAAGCAGGTTGTCCGTGTTTTTGGTAAATTCAGTTTTCCCGTTTGCAGTTTAATATAACTTTATTCACCGTTGCAGTGCTATGCGTCGCGTTCTCTTAAGACGTTTTCTAGTGCATCCTTAATTTCTCTCGGTTTATATTAGAATTGGTTTACATTCTGGAGCTGTAGTACTGATATTAGTGTGTTGCCGGGTTATTGTGAGTTCTATCGTTTGCGTTAGTAAATTTCAACTTTTGCTTTCACTTTTAGTATTTTCTGAGTTTTATTAATTGTATTGTGTTGTGTTTCAGCCTAACCTTTTAGTTGTTGTTCGCGCTTTTATGTTCCCAAACTGAGTTTTTTTTATTATAGTGTGCTGAATCTTTTTAAATCATCACATCGAAAGGATCAGATTTTAGCGAAAGCTAGTCTGTGTGGGCATTTGCGTTCATCTGAAATGCAATAGGGTTTGGTTTTCGTGACATGTCTCCGAAGAAAAGTCAGAAGTCTCATGACCCCACGCCTGAGAGAACAGGCTCGGGTACTGCTTCTCGGACCCCGTCGCCAGCCGTCCAAAGTGCAGTGCAAGACGTCAGGCACTCATTGACAATGTACGAAGAACTCATCGAGGCGCTTCGTGCCCTGCGAGCGGAGATGAGTGAGCTCCGGTCAGAAAACCGGGAACTGCGAGCGCAGCTAAGTTCACAGAGGCCTGCGGTTCCATCGGCCAGCACACCAGCACAGGCGCCCGACACCTCAACGATCATCTCGTACACGGTACCGCTCGAGAGTATCCCGCTACTTCGAGCCGAGGTGTCTGCAAACCAGCCACTCCGCAAGAACCAAGAGATCGAGACATGGATACGGGCCATCGAAAACATCGTGCGACCCAAGACTGACGAAGCAAGGATATCCGCGGCCCGATCTCACGTGCAAGAAAATGCGGAAGCTATAGTCAACAGTCGCCACTTCGACAACATTACCGACTGGAAAGCTTTCAAGGGGCGTCTGCGGGCTAAGTTCAGGGGAACTTGCTCCAGCGGTGATTTTTATAGGCTACTAAGAGAGCACAAAATGTCGCCAGATCAAGCACCTTGGGATTTTTATATGCAACTGGATGGAATAGTGTCACAGGGGTGAAGAGATCATCCGGAGGCAATAGGTGACCCAGACGAACTTGTTAAACGATACTTCTTGACAGGAGTGGCTGGGTGAGTTACTTTCCACATCTGAAGGGGCAGGTGTCAGCCAGCTCGTCGAGGCTGCCCAAAGAGCTTGGAATTGTCGGAACTCGTACAAAAGGGATGGCGACCAGTCACGTCCGTATAGCCGACCCTACCCTCGCCAACCTCAGGCAGCTCCTGTATAAGCTGCTGTTAGACCACCACGACCTCCACCTCATCAACGAAGAGGGAAATGGTGTCACTTTCACCAGCTACGGTTCAACTTCAAGATTGTCGTCTACCAAGGACCGAGGCAATCATATCTGCAGCTTAATGACCACCAAACACCTGTCATCTTCACCGACGAACCCAGCCCTCACATCGGCATCGTTCACACCTCACCTAGCAAGACAACTAACTGCAGGGAGGATTACCCTGTACACTGCAAGAATGCTGTTGTTGGTCCTGCTAGGTCTGCATGCTTCATAGCCGTTCGGGTGCCCGGGAATTGTAAGTTGACTTCGGGCTTGATTACAAGACGTACCCGCGGATTCCTCCTAACACCCGCTACTGTCGCCCAAATTTCCGATCATAACCTTTGTGTTTGGGTCGTCAACAGCGGACTCAAACCTTATCACCTGAAAAGAGGGGCCCGCATCGCTATGGTTAATGAAATTGCAGAAGTCTTCTCGACTGCAAGATCCAGCGGAGCCACCCCCAATGATGATGCCATCCCCCTGCACTTGAATGATAACACCAGCCCTCAGGTGAAGATTAGTTCAACCCCAGATGCATATGAGGAGGATGCATTTGACCTCGTTCATGGCTGCTACGACTTCGGTTACAACGGCTATAAATTCACAATCTTTCCAGAGGTAAACCTGAGCCCGTCAGCCACAGTAGCCGCCCTTGATAACCTCCCTATCAATGACATTTGTCAAAAATCTGCCTCGGACATTGAATTTCCTCTCAATCATCTTGAGGAGCGACAAAGATCCCAGACCAAAGAGCTGTTACTTCGGTACAAGCACCTGTTCACCGGCACCAGAGAAGATATTGGAGCAGTGCCTGGTATTACGCATAAGATCGTGACTCGGGAGGAGAGACCCATCGTTAATCGGCAGTGGAGGCTCTCTGAATCTACCAAGTCTGTTATTCGCCAAGAGTGTGACAAGATGTTGGCAGCAGGTGTTATAGAACCCTCAAACAGCCCCTGGGGGCTGAATGCTGTTACAGTGGCTGATACCTACCCACTCCCACGCATCGACGAGTTACTTGACGAACTTGGAGATAGCAGAATTTTCACCTGTTTGGACTCGAGAACTGCCTACTGGAGCATCGAGGTGGAGAAAGTAGATCGACAAAAGACAGCTTTTTCAGATTTTCAGATTACGTGACGATCTTTGGCCCACGGAGACATCTGATCACAGACAATGGAGCAGAATTTACCGGAACCCTCTTTCAGCGAGTCTGTGCTATGCTTTCTATCCGGCTTGGATTCACCATTGCATATCATCCCCAGTCGAATGGAATGGTTGAGAGAACGAATCGTGTGGTGAAGGATGCTTTATATTCTCTCATAGAACACAAACCTGAATCCTGGCCCTCTTTCCTACCACAGGTACGCCTCGCTATTAATAGTGCCATCCACCGCAGCACAGGTGAGCAACCATTATACCTCCTAACTGGCCGCCATGGCCACTTCCCGGTTGGTATTACAAATGAAACTGTGTTTGACACCGAGGCAGATATCGCTGAACGACTGCGTGTAGCAGGTCAGTGTGCCGTAGAGGCGACGCGGCGCGCAAGAGACAATGCAGCTGCTATCACTCTCTTGGATACCGCCCTCCGCGGTGCAGTCCTCCCCCATGAACCGTAGCCGAGCCCTTGGACCAAGTCCACTGCTACACGTATTGGTGTGTGAGTGTTTCCACTGTTGCGTTCCTGTGAGGAGTCAGTTTCGGCGTTGGTTCCCGATTCCCGTGGGGAGTCAGTTTCGGCGTTGGTTCCCGATTCCCGTGGGGAGTCAGTTTCGGCGTTGGTTCCCGATTCCCGTGGGAGTCAGTTTCGGCGTTGGTTCCCGATTCCCGTGGGGAGTCAGTTTCGGCGTTGGTTCCCGATTCCCGTGGGGAGTCAGTTTCGGCGTTGGTTCCCGATTCCCGTGGGGAGTCAGTTTCGGCGTTGGTTCCCGATTCCCGTGGGGAGTCAGTTTCGGCGTTGGTTCCCGATTCCCTTGGGGAGTCAGTTTCGGCGTTGGTTCCCGATTCCCGTGTGGAGTCAGTTTCGGCGTTGGTTCCCGATTCCCGTGGGGAGTCAGTTTCGGCGTTGGTTCCCGATTCCCGTGGGGAGTCAGTTTCGGCGTTGGTTCCCGATTCCCGTGGGAAGTCGGTTTCGGCGTCGATCCCAGGCATGTGAACTTTTCAGCATTGTTTTACTTTATAGAACTCGCTTCTATAGTTCCCGATTTTTTGTCACTGTCCATACCTACTTTGTATCTCACTTGTTTATTTTTGCCTCTTTTGGGTTTTTCAGTGCGCACATTTTATCTTCTCTTATTTTATGTATAAACGTTGTATGTATTTTATGTTTTATGTCTCATGTTTCGTATTTGATCAACCCTCAATTTTTAATATTTCCACACATAAGAAGTATGGAAAATATACCCATTTAGTAAACTGCATTCAGCAACTCAGAACTTTTCTTAGTTTTGTCGGTACCGATTCAGTGCCTGATCCAACCGAGCTCTTTCCCCAGATCCAGTTCTATGATCGTATCTGAAGCCACCCAGAAGCGGTCTCAAGACGAGGTAGTCCGCAGCAGAGCCCGCTTGCCCTGAAGGATGGACACTTGCGGGGATCCTGCGGGTGCTCGCCACGCCTCGACGACGCATCTTGGCTGTGGCGTTATTCACCCTTGGAGCTTGGAATAGCCTCACCCCTGGATAGTCTTTAATGATGGGCCACACAGGGATTACAACAGCCAATGCGTACGACGTCAGGCCGAGGCTGCGCTCC
>NC_061834.1:25053537-25068537 GCF_019202785.1 Penaeus chinensis | reverse complement strand
TCAGTAAAATAAGATCACCATTATCATCACCGTCATCATCATCATCCCTATTATCAGCATCATCATTACCTTCTTCATAATTATTACCAATATTTCAGTCTTCATCATTATCACCATCATCATGAATTTCGTCATTATCAACAATATTTCCCTTAACCTCAACTTCAGTATAAAAATCATCTTCATCATTATCATCATCGTAACCAACCTCGCCATCATCACCATCGCTTTCATCATCACATTACCATCCTCATTATCATCATCTTTATCATCACTATCATTACCACTATCATCATTATTATCACAATACTAATGCCACCATCATAATCATCACCACCATCCAATCATAATCATCATAGCCTCCATTATCACCATCATCATTATGAAAATCATTTCTTCAAAAAAGGCAGGCTATAAATGTCAAATCTCAAATAATTTTTACCTGTAACATCGCAATGCTTCTCTGGCGCCACGCTGTCTGCGCCGGCTCGCCGCCGGCCGGACCCTGGGCGCCAGTCGCTCTTATCTCGTTCTAAACACACTTGAAAAATCATCTGTTCGCCCTGAGGTCTTCGATTTTAGTTGTTTCTATCTTCCGGAAGCTCGTTCGTCAATAACCTGGCGATGCTTTATTATTTTCAGTTTAATTAATTGAAAAACTACGAAGGGATAATGATGATAAAAACAATAATAATGATGACAACGATAATGATGATCAAATATGATACTAATGACAATATCACCGATAAAGATAACAATAATAATGCTAAAGATAATGATGATCATTATCATCATAACAATAACAATAATGACAATAACACAAATGGTCATTGATAATAATAATGATAATAATAATATAATATTGATAATAACAATATCATCATTAGTATTATCACCCTTAATATTATTATCAATATTATTAAACTTTACTATAATTAATTATGATAATGATAGTGATGGTATCATTATTAATGCTATTATTACTTTTGTTATTATCATTACTGTGATCATCCCTATTATTATCATGATTATTATTATCATTATTTTCATTAACATTATCATAATTGCCATTATGATCGTTTATTATAATTTTCATTATCACCTTTTTTGTTATTATGACTATCATTACCATTACCATTACTATTATTACTATTATCATTATCACTATTATTATTTTTAGTTTAATTAATTGAAAAACATCATTATCACTATCATTGTTATTATTTACTTATTCTTTTTATCACTATCGTTATTATTAGAATCATTATTATTATTTCTATAATTATTATACTTATCATTACAGTTGTTATCATTATTATCATTACTATCAATATTATTAATATCATTATTACTATTATTGCCAATATTATCATTATCATTGTTATCAGTCAGGTTCTCACTCTTTCGCCTTTTCTCTCATTCTCTGGCTTTCTCTCTTGACAAGTTCTTTTTTCTTCGCTCTCTTGTTCCCTTCTTTTTGGCAGTTTTCTCCTTCCCAATTTTCGCATTATCACCTTATCCTTCTCATCTCTCTCATTTCATCACACACAGAAACACACATAAACACACACACATGCACACAAACACACGCATACCCAGGCACAAAAGCACACTTAAAAACACAAACACACAGAAACACACATTAAAAACATACACACATATACACACACACATAAACAAACTCACACACAAACACACACGCATATACACACACGCACACATATGCAAACACACATACACATAAACGCCACACACATACACAAACACAGACATAAACACACACGCACGCAAACACAAACACACATAAAGACACATACACACAAATACACACAAACAACACAAGCACACATAAGCATACACACGCGCAAACACGCGCACACAAATACACACACATAAACAAACACACATACACACATATATAAGCACACATACACAACCAAACACACGCACACATACACACATAAACACACACACAACAGAAACACACGTAAGACACACGCACGCACACAAACACATAAACACACATACACGGAAACATAAACACACACACGCGCACACAAGTACATAAAGACACACATAACACAAGCTCACACACGCAAACAGACACACAAACACACACATACACACACATACACACGCAAATCGCGCACACATACACACACAAACACACGCACACATACACTCATAAACACACACACAACAGAAACACACATAAAGACACACACACAAACACACATACATACAAACACACACACGCATACAAACACACACATTTAAAGTATACAAACACACACATACACACGCAAACACGCATACACGCACACATACACCCACAAACACCCACACATACAAACAGACTTAAACAAACACACACGCATATACACACACGCACACATATGCAAACACACATACACATAAACGCACACGCATACACAAACACATATAAAGACACACATACACACAAATTCACACAAACAACACAATCACACATGAGCACACACACGCATACACACACATACACAAATACACACACATACACACGCACACAAACACACACATTTACCCGCACACAAACACACATACACACGCAAACACACACACACATACACATGCAAACACACATACACAAGCACACACACGCACACATACACAAACACCCACACATACAAACACACATAAACAAACACACGCACAAAGACACACACGCATATACAAACACGCACACATATGCAAACACACATCCACATAAATGCACACACATACACAAACACAGACATAAACACACAAACGCAAACAGAAACACATATAAAGACTCACATACACACAAACAACACAAGCACACACACATAAACAAACACACATACACATAAACACACATACACGCACACGAGTACATAAAGACACACATAACATAAGCTCACAAACGCAAACACACACACAAACACACACATACACACGCAAATACACGCACACATACACACACAAACACACGCACACAAACACATAAACACACACACAACAGAAACACACGTAAGACACACACACGCACACAAACATACATACACAAGCAAACACACACACATACACGCACACAAACACACATACACACACACACATTTACACGCAAACAACCACACACATACACACGCAAACGCACGCACATACACACATATACACGCACACACACGCACGCATACACACACAAACACACATACACACGCACACACACGCATACAAACACAAATACAAACACAAACACATATGTATATATATTTTTGTTTTTTGTTTTTTTTATTCATTTTTAAGGTACAATATTCTATAATAACACACACTAGAGATGAAAAGTACTGTCATCGGATCCTCGACCCCGTCGTCCTCGTCTCTCCGTCAGTAGTTTCCCCCGTCATTCGCCAGCCCCTCCCTCAGTGGGACTCCGGGAGATCCCACAGCAGTGCCTCCAAATCGTTGGCCATCTCCTCCAGGCTCTTTTCTTCGCTGTGGCACTCGTCTTGGCTCTCGTCCTGTGACATCGCGTCGTCGTCTGACGAGTAGCTAGGGCATGGCACAGCCTGCTCCTCAGCCGGAGTCGTCCTCTGCTTCTTGGCCTTGGGCTCGTCCACGTGCTTGCGGGCGCGCTTCCTCATAGGTACCTGGTACTGGATGGGCTGTCTGCTGGTCAAGAGGCACTGGTGCTCCAAACAAACGCCCACGATGTGGTGGGTGCCTCGGGCGACGGCGACGACGGACGCCATCGTGTCCTTGGCCTGGAACAGGAATCGCTTGAAGGTGAGCTTGTTCTTAGCGAACTTGAGCTCCTTCTCGGCGCTGAGGAACGTCCTGGCGTAGTGGTCATCGCTTAGCATCTCGGCTTCCTTCCCCACGTACATGTTGGTCTGCTTCCTGGAGACAACAGGCACCTGGTGAGCTCTGCAGAACTGCGCCAAGACAATGCGCTCGGCCTTGGTGAGTGTTTTGTTGTCCGTGAAGTCAAGGATGGCGGACACCTCCTTGAGCCAGTCTCGGGGAGGCGCCACCTTCCGCTGATCATGCTTGTTGAACACCTGTTCGCGGAGACGTAAAAGCTCCTCCAACGACTTAGCGCCACCGTTCAAGATGCTCTGAAAGAGCTCCTCCCTTAAGCTGGGGACAGGACGCGCCTCGGCGATCGGGGCGGAGGCCGCAGCCTTTGTTTGTCGGGAATTCCTGTGGTGCGGGAGAAGCGGGTTCTCCGGGCGTGTCACTGGCACCGTTTCGAGCTCCTCTGCGGCGGGGACTGACATGTCTATCGCCCGGGAGTTCTGCTTCAGGAGCGCGAGCTCCTGAAGAAAGAGCATGGGACTCATGGCTGCTTTTTTGCTGGTATTCTTTTCGCAAAAAAAGATTGTCGAAAGAAAAAAGTTTTTTTGCCGGTGTCCGGCGCTTCGAGATTCGTCTGCTGCGGAACAACCTATCGCTTCGCTGTCAAGTAACCAAGTGAGGAAGCTGGGCCTTCGCTTCACCACCTAGACTCTTTCTGAAGAAATTAGCATTCACAAACCAGCTTTTTTGTGCCCGAGCGCGTTCGCATTTGCGCTCATGTGTATGCATGTATGTATGTATGTCTGTTTTATTATTATTATTATTATTATTATTATTGTTGTTGTTGTTATTAGTATCACCATCCGCATAGTTATTGTTATTATTAATAGCATGCACATTATTGTATTGATATTAATATTGATATTTATATCAATATTGTTATTATTAGTTTTTCTTCTTCTTCTATTATTACCATCATTATTATCATTACTTTTTTCATCATCATTATTATTATTGTCTTTATAATAATAATTATACTTGTTTTTATCATCATTATTATCATCATTATTGAAGAAATTAGCATTCGCAAACCAGATTTTTTGTGTTCGAGCGCGTTCGCATTTGCGCGCATGTGTATGCATGTATGTATGTATGTCTGTATTATTATTATCGTCATCATCATTATTATTACTATCATTTTAATTATTATTATCATTATTGTTGTTACTAGTATTATTATTATCCTCATCATCATCCTTATTATTATTATTATTATTATTATTATTATTATTATTATTATTAATATTATTATTATCATTATGACGTTAATTTTTCCCGAAGCCAAACAAAAGTTTAATCTAAGAAACTAAATGCAAATATAGGACTTCATATTGCTTATCGGTTTTCAATTCACACCGCCTCCCTCAACAAGATTGATTAGTCATACCTACCTTCTGCTTGTCAAAGAAAACGTTAGTTTCATTGCGTTCAAAGAAAGCGTACATCTTTCAGGGGACACTTCTTCCTACCGATAAATTCCTCTCGTCCTATTCCTAGAGAACTAAGATCACTGTTATTCTAAACTTGCTGAGTCATTGATAGTAACTCGCCTCATTGATATAATGTATCAGAATAGAATATTTGATCATCATGGTGATGGGTTGGATACTGGTAATAACGAAAAAAATAGTCAAGAAAATAGTATGTGATTGATCAATGATAATAATAATAAAAATAATGATAACATTCTCTCCCTCTCCCTCCCTCCCTCCCTCCCCCCTTCCTCCCTCCCCCCTCTCTTTCTCTCCCTAGAATAACAATTATTATGATATCAATATCATGATTATTACTGCTATCATTATTATTATATTATCATTATCATTATTATTATTATTTTTTATTATCATTATTATCATCATTATCATTATCATTATAACTATTATTATTTTCATTATTATTACTATCATTATTATCATTAACAATATAATTATTATTATCATTATCATCACCATTATTATTATCTTTATCATTATTGTTATCATTATCATTATTATTATTATTATCATAATTATTATTGTTGTTGTTGTTGTTATCATTATCATTATTATTATTATTATTATTATTATTATTATTGTTATTATTATCATCATCATCACTATTATTATGCTTCTCATTCCATGTTATCATTCCTTTCATTATATCTATAATAGTAATAATGATAGTTAATAGTGATAATAATAACAAGTGATAATATGTATGATAATAGAAATTATAATGATAAAATGATAACAATGATAATGATGATATTGGCAATAATTAGTAATAATGATATTAATAACAATAATGATAATGATAATAATGATAACTGTGATAATAATAATAATAGTAGAAATAATAATAATGATTCTAATAATAATGAATAAGTAAATAATAACAACGACAGTGATAATGATGCTGATAATAATAATAACAATAAATATGATAATAATACTGATAATAATAATGTCAGATATAATGATAATTATAATGGCAATTATGATAATGTTAATGAAAATAATGATAATAATGATCATGATAATAATAAGGAAAATAATCACAGTAATTATAATACAAAAAATAATAATAGCATTAAAAATGATACTATAGCTATCATTATCATAATTAATTATAGTAATGTGTCATAATATTGATAATAATATTAAGGGTGATAATACTAATGATGAAATTATTATCAATATTATTTTATTATTATCATTATTATTATCATTACCATTATCATCTTTATTATGTCTACAATGACCATTAGAGTTATTATCATTATTGTTATGGTTATGATGATAATGATCATCATTATCATTATCATTATTATTGTTATCTTTATCATCGATATTGTCATTAGTATCATATTTAATCATCATTATCGTTGTCATTATCATTATTATTGTTTTTTATCATCATTATTATCATTTTATCATCATCATCATCATTATCATTAATGATAATGATGATTATGATTGGCAGATAATTAGCAGAGAAAACTTCAGCCTATAACATCGCAATGCTTCTCTGGCGCCACGCTGTCTGCGCCGCTCGCCGCCGGCCGGACCCTGGGCGCCAGTCGCTCTGGAACTCGGTGTCTCTTTCTCTCTCTCTCTCACTCTTTCCATCTTATCCCTCCAGGTGATTAGAACAGTCTTAATGATGATGATGATAATGATGACAATGATAATGGTGAGGATAATGATGATAATGATAATGGTGAAGATAATAATGATAATGGTGAAGATAATGGTGATCATAATGATGAAGATAATGATAATGGTGATGAGGAGGAATATAATGATGATGACAATAATAAAGATGACAGCGATCATAATAATGAGAGAGCAACGCAGCAAGAAAATGCAATTCACGCTCTTATCTCGTTCTAAACACAATTGAAAAATCATCTGTTCGCCCTGAGGTCTTCGATATTAGTTGTTTCTATCTTCCGGAAGCTCGTTCGTCAATAACCTGGCGATCCTTTATCATTTTTAGTTGAATTAATTGATAAACTACGAAGTCGACGGTCTGTGAAAGCAAGTCGACGAGACATCCACGGGAGGGCAGCCATTTTGTTTTTGGGGGAACTTCCCATAGATTAATATAATTTTTGTTACTCCCGCTATAAAAATGATTGTTATCACCATCACACTATTATCAGGTATCAGTATCGCTATATGCTACCAGTTTTTTATCAATAGTAGCATTTTCTACATTATCATAGATGCTAATATGCAATAATTAATTATTATGATGACTGTGATGATGACGTTGATAATAGTCATGCTGGTAATAATCATGATGATAATAACGATAATAATGATGATGATAAAAACAATAATAATGAAGATGATAATGATGATAAAAACAATAATAATGATAATGACAACGATAATGATGATCAAATATGATACTAATGACAATATCACCGATAAAGATAACAATGATAATGCTAATGATAATGATGATCATTATCATCATAACAATAACAATAATGACAATAACACAAATGGTCATTGATAATAATAATGATAATAATAATAATATAATATTGATAATAACAATATCATCATTAGTATTATCACCCTTAATATTATTATCAATATTATTAAACTTTACTATAATTAATTATGATAATGATAGTGATGGTATCATTATTAATGCTATTATTACTTTTGTTATTATCATTACTGTGATCATCCCTATTATTATCATGATTATTATTATCATTATTGTCATTAACATTATCATAATTGCCTATTATTATCGTTTATTATAATTTTCATTATCACCTTTTTTGTTATTATGACTATCATTACCATTACCATTACTATTATTACTATTATCATTATCACTATTATCATCATTATCATCATTATCATCATTATTAATATTATCATATTTATTGTTGTCTTTATTGTTGTCGCTATTCTTATTGTTATTATAATTATATCTGACCTTATTATTATCAGTATCATTATCATTATTATCATTATTATTGTTCTTATTATTATTATTATCATTATTATCAACATCATTATCACTATCATTGTTATTATTTACTTTTTCTTTTTATCACTATCATTATTATTAGAATCATTATTAATATTTCTATAATTATTGTACTTATCATTACAGTTGTTATCATTATTATCATTATTATTAATATTATTAATATCATTATTACTATTATTGCCAATATTATCATTATCATTGTTATCAGTCAGGTTCTCACTCTTTCGCCTTTTCTCTCATTCTCTGGCTTTCTCTCTTGACAAGTTCTATTTTCTTCGCTTTCTTGTTCCCTCATTTTTGGCAGTTTTCTCATTCCCATTTTCGCATTATCATCTTATCCTTCTCATATCTCTCATTTCATCACACACAGAACACACACACACACACACACACACACACACACACATGCACACAAACACACACACATGCACACAAACACACACATACCCAGGCACAAAAGCACACTTAAAAACACAAACACACAGAAACACACATTAAAAACATACACAAATACACACACACACTCAAACACACATAAACAAACGCATACACAAACACACACGCATATACACACACGCACAGATATGCAATCACACATGCTCGTTTTCAGGAGCTGATCCTTCGCCTCACCCCCCAGCAACCTGCGAGTTCGCCAGTGAGCGGTTCTGCCGCGTCCACTGCTTCTCATACTCCGCCGACCATACTGCCTCCGAAAGCATTAATTAACAGCAGATGCGAGTCCCAAACAGTTTCGAGAATGGAAGCGCGAATGGTCCGATTATGCTGTGATGATGGATCTCCTCAACCTGACGTTATCAAAGCAGCATATACAGCTACGCATGTGCCTTACCTCTGAGCTGCGACGGGTGCTGGAGCACAAGTTGGACGTGCCCGCAGACCCAACATGCTCAGTGGACGATGTCTTGACAAAGCTTGAAACGCATATCAAAAATGCAAGTAATGAGGCACTGCGACGGAAGGCCTTCTCCGAGTGCAAGCAAGCAGACGGCGAGAGCTTCGATGACTTTTGGATACGGCTGAAAATCTTGTCACAGGAGATAGACCTTTGCAAGGCACAGGACCAAGCATGCTGTGAGCAGTGGAAGAAACACGGCATTCTAATGGGTATACGAGATGAGGAACTTACCCAGAAGCTCATTGAAATGGACCGCTCAGCGACGTTGCAGGATGTTTTGGAGAATTGCAGGTCTCATGAATCGTCAAAAACTGCATCATCTGCTTTGAAGGTCACAGTTTCTCCACGTGCTGTTTCTCAATATAAAAGAGAGAAAAAGGCTGCCCTGAAGCAGAAGTCCAAGATGAGGCCTGGCTCACCTCTGCCGAATAAGGCCTGCAACTGCTGTGGTCGTCAACATGAAAAAGGTTTGTGTAGGGCCACCACTTCCACATGTCGTGCTTGTGGTAAGAAAGACCATTGGGCTACTGCTTCAAAGTGTCCTGCCAGGAATGCAAGATGCAAGGTGTGCAACCGGCAGGGACACTATGATAAATGCTGCCCAAAGAAACGGAAGGCTCAGAAGACAAAAGAAGAAGACACCAATCATGAATTGAAGGTAGTAAGTTCAGTATCCCCTTCAGTGTCATTTGCCAGGAGTGTCACCTCTACTGCACGACCGAAACATCAGCCTTCCCCTAAAGTGCGCGTGTCAATTCGGCATAATGATATATCAGGTAGTCTTGCCATCATCCCAATGGTGCAGACACAACTGTCATTGGACTCCAGCATCTTAGTAGTCTCGGCCTCTCAAAGGAAGACTTAGCACCACCGGCAGAGACTGTATGCTACAATGCGGACAGGTCCCAGATGCCACCAGCGGCTGGATCTTTTCGTGGAATCATCCCCTATGGCAACTGTTCGACTACATGTTGGATTGATGTTCAGCCTTCGCTTACAACCCCGCTGCTCTCTTGGACTAAGTGCAAGGATTTGGGGATTGTTCCGGACTATTTCCAAAGGCAGATACCGGATGTGCACATTGCCAATCGCGTCCATGGGCTGGGCAATACACCAATGTCGAACCCTCCTTAGTTGCTGCCTTTACCACTGAACCAGCTGAAGTCACCTGAAGAAGCAAGGAAGTACTTCCTGCATCAGTATGCAGATGTGTTGGTGAAGAAGGACGACTTGCAGTCTGGGCCACTCAAGACGATGGTAGGCCCTCCCATGTGAATTCATCTGCGGGAGAATGCCACGCCCTTCGCGATCCACACCCCCAGAATGATTCCTTTGGCTTTTCAAGAACCAACAAGAAAGGAGCTTGAGTCATTAGTGACCCAAGGCATCTTAAAGCCAGTGGAGGATGAACCATCAGAATGATGCAGTCTTTGTTGTCCCAAAAGCAAATGGTGGTGTTCGTAATACCACTGACCTATCAAAGCTCAACAGGCAAGTCTCTCGCCCTGCCCACCCTTCTCCAACGCCATTTACAGCTATCAGAAGTAGCAGTCCGCAGTCAAAGTTCTTCACAACTGTGGATGCTCTTTGTGGTTATTGGCAACTAACCCTGCATGAGGATGATCAACACCTGACGACATTTATCACTCCTTATGGACATTTCAGATACTGTCGTGGTCCCATGGGTTTTGCAGCAACAGGAGACGCCTTTTGTCTCCGAGGTGACAGGGCACTTCAGGGAGTAACAAGCTGCATTAAGGTTGTGGACGACATTCTCCTACATGATGAGGACTACCTCTCACACCTTCAACATGTAAACGAAGTCCTGTCAAGGTGTTGACAACATGGGATAACACTTAATGCAGAAAAGTTCATTGCCGCTGCATCTGAGGCCAGCTTCTGTGGGTACAAACTATCACACAATGGTATTGAAGCAGACCCAGAGAAGGTAAAAGCCATTGCAGAGTTTCCTACCCCTGCAAATCTGACAGATCTTCGGTCATTTATGGGCTTGGTAAATAAACTGGCAGAGTTTACGCCTAAGATTTCGACCGCTGCAGCCACGCTCCGCCCATTGATGAGTCCGAAGAGAGCTTTTACTTGGACAGTAGACCACACCAAAGATTTTAATGACACTTAACAGGCTTTGTCAAGGCCCCTACATACTTGCGACGTTTGATCCAGCCCTTCTCACCATTCTGCAGACCGACGCCTCCAGACTCTACGGCCTTGGCTATGTATTGTTGCAGGACCACGGTGCTGGGAGATACAAGATGGTGCAATGTGGTTCCCGTTTCTTGACAGATACAGAAACGCGGTATGCGACCGTCGAATTGGAAATGCAAGCTGTCGTTTGGGCCTTCAATAAGTGCAAGTTCTATCTTCGTGGACTTCAGCATTTTAATGTTCTGACGGATCACCGTCCATTGGTTCCTTTTTTGAACCATTATTCCCTGGATGCAATTGAAAACCCTCGCCTCGAGCGCATGAAAGACAAGATTGCGCCCTACATTTTTACCGCAATGTGGCGTGCAGGTAAGGAGTTGTGCATCCCTGATGCCCTTTCCCGGTCACCTGTGAGTCGCCCAACGGTGGATGATGGTGCCTTCAATGCTGAAATGGACACTTCCGTCAAGATTGTAGCTCTGCAGGCTGTTTAGTCTACTAAAGCATCAGAAGCCATAGACGAACAAGAGGATCTCTTCATGGAAGAATTGCGTACAGCTGCCTCTAAGGATGCTTCTTATGAGGAGCTGCTTCATCATGTGAAGTCAGGGTTCCCCAAGGACCGCTACAACCTACCAAGTGCCCTGCGTCCATACTGGAAGATTCGCAATGAGTTGTACAACGATGGTGACTTGGTGCTGTATGGACCTAGAGTGGTTGTCCCTGTTTCTTTACGCCGTAGCACCCTAGCTCGCCTGCATGAAAGCCACTGTGGCGTGGAAGCGTCGTGCACGGCAGACAGTCTTTTGGCCAGGCATTAATGCAGACATTGTAAACACTATTCATGCCTGTGAACCATGCCAGCGCCTATAGCCTAGTCAGCAACAGGAGACACTGATGTTGGATGATAAACCCACAAGACCATTTGTCTGTTTCGGCAGATTTTTTCAGTGTTGCTGGAAAACACTTCTTGGTGTATGCTGACCGACTCTCTCCGGATGGCCTGTTGGAACTAATGCAACAAGTGCTTCGACGATCAAATTCTTCCGGCATATTTTCCGTGATCTGGGTGTGCCAGTTCGCCTGCGCATTGTTGGATGATAAACCCACAAGACCATTTGTCTGTTTCGGCAGATTTTTTCAGTGTTGCTGGAAAACACTTCTTGGTGTATGCTGACCGACTCTCTCCGGATGGCCTGTTGGAACTAATGCAACAAGTGCTTCGACGATCAAATTCTTCCGGCATATTTTCCGTGATCTGGGTGTGCCAGTTCGCCTGCGCACTGATGGCGGACCTCAGTTCTCCAGCCGGGAATTTGCAATCTTTCTTCAGCGATGGGGAGTACGTCATGCTATGTCAAGCCCCCATTACCCACAGTCCAATGGGCATGCAGAGGCTGCTGTGAAGAAAGTCAAGTATCTGATCATGAAGACAGCACCCAACGGAAATATTGACAGTGAGGAGTTTGACAGAGGATTAGTGGAGTTACGTAACACCCCAAACTTCACTGGTCGATCTCCTGCTCAGATTCTGTTTGGCATGCCCCTTCGCTCCTATGTGCCTGCTCACTCTAGTGCCTTTATGAAGGAGTGGCAGACCAAGGCTGCGGACTGCGACCGTCGTGCCGCAGTACGGGCCAAGGACGTGAAGGCCCGCTATGACAAGCGTGCCCACTCCCTTTCCAAGTTAGAGATTGAACCCACAGATAAACATTATACCGTTCTGTATAATCTTATGTCTTTTCCATGAGTGTTTCATTGTAAAATATCTTTTAAATTTACTTAGATGGCTAAATGAAGCGTCATAAAATAAAATATAAGAAGTATTTGGCATTTTATCTATTCGGTGATTGCGTGTTGACGAGCTGAATAGACAGGTTGGCACACCTGTGTGAGCGGAACCTCAACTTGAAATTGTATGAAATACTGCAGCAAAACATGTCAAAGGATTACAGGAAATAGCAGATAATGACACTTTAGATAAAGCATATATTTTTTATAAACAAAGTCTCGTTCTGCATTAAATATCAACAATGTGTAATGTAACGAACAATCAGCTGAGTAGGTAACTAACGACATTGATAAAATCGTCTGAATCTTCAAGTTTAAAAGCAATTTTTTAGATAACAAACAGAAGGTGTAACATTAAAAAAAAAAAAAAATCGCGTAATATATATGTGTGTGTGTGTGTGTGTCACACACACACACGTGTGATTATATATATATATATATATATATATATATATATATATGATATATATATATATATATACACACAGATATATATTATGTATGTATATGTGTATATATGTATATATATTTACATGTATATGTATACATATCTATATATATATATATGAATCATATATATATATGAATATATATATAGATATATACAGATATATATATATAGAGAGAGAGAGATTAGAATTATCAAAATCATTACAAGTTAAATATTTCAAACAGGGATAATCAATATGTATATACTGATAAAAATGACAAACGATTTGAATGATTTACGGTTACCGACATAAGACTAATGAATTATATAAAGATATGAAAATTTACAAGCAATGTCGGACCTTTCTTTATGAATAACAAAAGTATAATTCATTAAAATAGATAATACCTTCATGGTAGAGAAATCATCGAACAATCGCAATGAATGTTGTAGGCCAATTTTTTTTTTCCTGTTAACCTTGAATCACAAAATTTTATATATTCTATTGGACATACATGGTTTACCTATTTCATGAAATGTACACATTTAAAGCCCATATGCTCACACACACGGTCGTCATTTCGGCTTTTTCTTGGAGGGGGGTATGGTTAGCGGAGCGGAGAGATCACAATCAAATTTTGAGGCGCTACGAGCCTCCCCGAGTATCTTTTGAAAATTAGATATTCTTCCAGATTCTTAAAGCTACAATCAGAAATCTATAGATGTAATTTAGGAAAAAAATCGTGGGGCTGTGGCCCTTGAGGAAGGCGCAAGCCAGACCTTAAAGGGACAGGGTCTTGGGGGGAAACTGCCCTCCCCAATTGACGCCCCTACACACACACAAACACACACACACACACACACACACACACACACACACACACACACACACACACACACACACACACAAACACACACACACACAAACACACACACACACACACACACACACAAACACACACACAAACACACACACAAACACACACACACACACACACAAACACAAAAAAAACGTGTGTGTCTGTATAGAATGTACTCATACATTAGCACGATTTCTGTAAGCCATTAGACCAATAGACCACGTGGCTGTTTGCTATTGGCTCTAAGTCAATTTAGAACCATCACATCAGCGAGGACTTAGATTATGATTATATCTGACCTCGTCTGCCTTTCAGTTCGCTTCGAGCAGTCACCGTGTCAGGTTACCAGAAGCCTCGGGCCCTCCCACGGCTAGCTGGCCGGACACACGACACGCTCTGCTCTTACCCAAAATCTCGTGGTCCCTTTACTATGCTAAAGAGTCAAGCCGTGTAACCACTATCACGGCCAACCAGTCACAACC
>NC_061834.1:25046037-25048537 GCF_019202785.1 Penaeus chinensis | reverse complement strand
ACAGGTGAATTTGCCTCTCTTCAACAACACTGTTGTTCAACCTCATTGCATAACAAGTTCCCCATTTTCTATAGCTACAAGGAGAACGGAAATTCAAGGCTTTCAGTTTCCAGTACAAGAAAGTTTATTTGGAATTAAGGGAAGATTTAGTTGGAGAAAAAGTAGAAATGATAACAGCTTCTTGAAAGTTGCTCTCTCATCAGACTCAACCACTAAGAAAAATGATAGCAGTGTGCAAACTGATGACAATGAAAATAAGCAACAACCAGATACCAATTTTGATACTTTAGGAGCTTGGGATAATCACATGGATCTGCCTATTATGATGGATGAAAGTATCAAGCATGGCACCCCAATACCCAGGGTCACAGCTGCAGATGTAGGATGTTCAAGCATACTTGGGAAGAGGACTTACCAAGAAGATAGGTAAGAAAACATAAACCTTCAAACCAACTTTAGTTTTCAGATATAAAGAATCAACCCAATGGAACCTACTTTACAGCCTGTACATGAGCCAAAATCCAAACAATATCCTTAATAGAGTGGCAACTCTCCAAGGTGTATGGCTTATAGTTTCAGGTTTGGCTCACATGAACATGTGTGTGGTAACAAGACAACTTGCCTCCTCTTTGCAATGTTATTATATCTTTTTCTGCATTTTTTTTTTTTTTTTTTTTTTTACATTTTCCAAGGTCTATAATTGTCATTGGTTATGCTGGTTTTGTTGAGCAGACTTATATTATCTCTCTTCCTAATAACTCTGCATAACAATAACAAAGTAACATTATTATTTGCGTTGTTTTTAAAATAATTTTTGTATTATTAAATTTTCTGTAAGACATTGCATTGCTGGTCATGGCAGGCAGGAATAGGCTCCTTAGCAAGGAAATAGTGTTCTTCCTGGAGCTGGTACCTTTTCAGGCATGGCTTTGAATGTTTACTTTCCGCCCTCATTTACTGGTGAAAATAATTCAAGAGCCCTTTCCTAAATGCCCACTGAGTCTGATGTTCCTCCAGAAGCTCTGTGCATTCATGACAAGTCATTCCCATCACCCCAACCCTCAACCAAATTTTTTCACAAGAATCTATTCCTATTATCCTGCCCTCAGCCAGTTTTTTTCACTGGGGATAATTATTCCTCTTTCATATATTATATCTAATAGATTGTGAATGATTATTGTGATTTTCTTTTTTCGTCTGAAATTACTATGTTGTTACAGTGAAGGTGCTGAGTAGATTATAGCCATAAATATTTCCATGACAGGTATGTTGTTGCTGACCTTTTAAACAACATTCTGTGTGCTGCAGTCTTTGATGGACATGGAGGGAGTGAATGTTCTGAATTTTGTGTTCAGAATCTTGAGGTAAGGATTTATATACTGTTAAGTATTTGTTATCTTTTAAGAATGTCAAAGAGAATCTTCTTGTCTGGTATACTGTGCAATATATGTGTTTTTTAATTTATTTTGAAGAAGGTTCTTCTTTATAGCCAGCAGTTTCAGATATTCAGATAGAAAATTTGAACTTTGATACTACCAAGAATAGTATTTCAATACCTTCTTTTTCATAGGTCTGTCTTTCACTATTAGATGAAGGAATTAGGAGGTAAAAGGAGATGAAATACAGAGACTCTCTGATGTGTGTTGAGGCAAAAATTAAACAATAGAGAAGTGAGTGAAATTGTGAATGTCCTCCTTACTCTACACTGGGAACCATATATTTTTTATCACATTTTGAATGATGCCTAAAATATATCCTCGCAAATTTAGTGCACTGAATGATTGATCTACTTAAAGTTGTTTTGCATCCTTCTTGGAGAGTCCAGGGAGTTATGAGAAACACTACTATTTCAGTCATGATAAAGTGTTCACAATACCCAAAATAGAAGTTATTTTTTTTTCACATTACCCTTCTTCCTAAATCACACAAGCCCCAGTCCAATCATGTCAGATAAAGAAAAAACAAGATCTTGGTCTGGAGACAAGAAAATCTGCCAATTAAAGAGATAGATTTATAAGAAGTTGGCTGTATTTGTGCTGGTCCTGACCTCCTACTAAAAATTGTTCATTAGGGTCAGCCTTGCAAGATATCAAGTGCTACAGATAAACTTCTGAAGCATGAAGTGCTAATGAATCTGTATCTTACAGCCTCCCAAATTAAAGCAAGTCACCTGAGACTGCAAAGAAATGAAAAGTGATATAGTGATCTAAGGTGATATAGTCTGATGACAGCACGTTTCAAATATTCTATGACGGTGAGATGCCCTTCCATAGCATGTTAATTTGTCACTCAAAATCTGTCCTGTCCTGTGCAATAAACAGTATAGTGGAGTATGATCACTATATTGAGTGTTAGAGATTAATCTTTTGTCAGAAGTTTGAATAGATAAGGACTGGTCAAAAGGTTTTGCTGTTAACATCTGGTCTGGTGATCAGTAAAGTGTAAGGAGCGTGGTGCTGGAGGTTTGTCCTCACAAGGGGAGAACCTGACAGTTTTTTCT
>NC_061834.1:25023537-25036037 GCF_019202785.1 Penaeus chinensis | reverse complement strand
AAAAAAGCATATGCAGAATAAGACCTGCAAAGAGGAGGCAAGGAGTTTGATACTGTGCATGAGTGTTCATGTAGAATTAGGCCTACAAGCCACCACCCAAGTAAGCCAAGATTTTGGTTCATGTGCAAGATATGAGGCACCCAGATCAAATGGGTTAAAGATTGAAGGGTTGACTGTGATTCCTCTGTAAGATGCCACTGTTGTGTGTGTTGCTGATGTGGTTGCATATAGATCTAAGGGGAAGCCCAAACATAAGAGATTAGGGTTGACATGGCTGGGTCAGTCCTAGAGGCAATATTTATAAATTCATCTGGGTCTTTTGTTGTCTTCTTTGAGGCATCCCCCAATTAACCTTTTCTTAAAATATTGTTCCACTTTGGATTCAATAGTGGGTTTAGCTATTTTGTGTCTACATTCAATACATGCAAGGCAAAATTTCATGGGGAACTTTAACACTTCCTGTTTGAATGTATGTATTTCAGTAAATACTTCACATTTTTTTCTCAGTTTAGATACCTTCAGAGTGGAAATTAAAGGTCCAGCAAGATAATATAAATTCTTGTAATGATGGATTCTACCAATGCTTAGGTGGGTGTTACAATATTTTGCCTTGATTTCACAAGACCTACCCATCACCTTTCTATATTCTGATCTCAGTAATAGTTTTCATACCATAACCCTTTATCGATAAATGGGGTCTATTCTTGGCATAACAAACTGAGCCCAAATGCTGGGTGGCAAAGGTAGCCAGCTTCAAGTTGTGTCCACTTAATAGTTGTTTGCTTCTTTGGCTTTCACAGCAGTTGCTTAGGAGTTATAGCTCCTCAAAAGTAGGGTTAAAACCTTATCTTTGTCTTAGTTCCTGGAAAATCATATGTGCCCCAGCCAAAAGTGTAGAGAGTTGGGTAAACATGCATTCCCTGCACTCTAATGGTTTGGTGTGTGGAAAAATCTTTCATTATTGGGCTTCAACCACTCATGTAGTTGGCCATGGCCAATAAGTTTATGAAAATAAGGAAGCATGGGAATTGAAAATGACATAATAGTATGTAACCATAGACATGCTAAAATGTGGAAACTACACAAAATGTCAGTAATATTGCACACATCTCCAAGGCAGTGAAAGAATAATGGCCTTGAATAATGACTACTTAAGGGCACCTGTTGGCCAGCATGGAACAGGGAACAGCTGTGTTGTGGAAAATGTCTTTCATTCGTAATGTAATAATAATTACCATATTTATTTCATACCATGATTATTATTATCATTTCATATAATTATTATCATTAATAATAATGATAATGGTGATCACGGTAGTAATGACAGTAAAAATAACACTGATATTATCACCATCATCATCATTATTGTTATGTCTTATATTTTGTAAAACCATTTCCTTTTGATATTATATTTGTACAAGGTTGTGCAGTGGATCCAGAAGAGACAATTTTTATTAATTTTTTTTTTTCTTTTTTTTCTTTTTTCATTCCCCAATTTAAACATCTTCCAACTGCTGAATCAGCCATTAATAGATATTAATTTATCTGAATTTTATATTATTCCTTGGTTTGTAGACAATGCAATCTGCAAAAAACAAGTTTTTTATTGAAAAATGTGTATCTGATAACCGTTTCCTTAACTCTCTTGTTAACCCAATGCTGATGGGCATGATGTGTACGTATGTGCTATGCCCACTGTGAGTTACTTGTTTGATTGTTTTTACACTTAGATGGCTACACTTGTACTAAGTCACCAATGAGCCAGTTATGAGTACTGCCTGTCTCGCCTGTTTAACCTTTTCTTTGATTTACGAAAATATTTTATGTTATCTTAGTTTGCTGTTACTAATGTTTAAAACATTATAATAAGTATAATGTTTATAATAAATATAACACCATTGATATTCATATCACTAGTAAAAAATATTTTTTTCCTGCCAATTCAAATCAGGTAAGGGCACAAGGTCTACTAATTGACTCCTTTGTGGCTAAGCCATCTATGTGCAGAGACATTTCACAAAGAATATCGAAAATGAGCACAACATTTTCCCCATTTTTTATTCATTTTCACATTGGTTTAATGGGGATGAATATTTATATATATATATATATATATATATATATATATATGTAGAATAATAGTGTTGTCAGATTAAAATAATTTAAAAAAGTAGGAGATAGTGTCAGAATTAGGATGAACTAGATGAAAGGTGCATATTGACTTATTTTCTGAAAAGGTAGCTACCAGTCAGTTTACCAAAATATTTAAGCAGTTTAGTATAAGATTCTGGATATCTATAGTCTATTCACTTAAATCTGATACCTGGAGCCTAGAAACATTTGAGACAAAGCTGCTCATTGATTAGTGGAACTCTGAAGGTTGTCATAAATTAACCGTACCTCTTAATTTTAGTTATATATGTGTATGTAAATTTCTTAACTTAAAAATATACAGTTTAGGTATAGAATAATTTCTGTAAAAGAATAAGTTTAAAAATTCTGTAAAAAAGTTGATTATTAAGGTTTATAGTAAAAAGGGATGTTTGAAATAATTATGATCATACAGGTTACCATGATCTTAAAATGCAATAATGCTAACTGTACAAATTTGTTCTGTAAATATTTGTTAACTTATGTTTTTCATGCATGACATATATACTGCGTACATCTGGCACAAGTGTATTATATGATTAGTTGGCTAACAAGTTTATTATTTTCAGATGTACTGCATTTGGTTTCCACAGTCTTTTGGAATAGACAATATAAATATTGATAGTAGTAATAATAGTAGTAGGAGTAATCACAGCATAAATGAAATCACACATGTCCAAAAGTGTTCTCAAACCAGTTGTCTGTAACTATGTTTATTGAATGTATTGTTAAATCATGAAAGTATGGTAAAGTCATTATATTGATGCTTATTATTATATTATATTAACAAAACTTTTAATAAAAAATTTTGGTCTGGGAGCCCAAACCCACAAATTGTGATGGTAATTAAAGAAAAAATAAGTGATAATAATGAAAACCGTAATAATAATGATAATAATGATAATAGTATTAATAATGATGATGATGATAATATCAGTGTTATTTTTACTGTCATTACTACTGTGATCACCATTATCATCATTATTAATGATAACAATACTATGAAATGAAAATAATAATCATGGTATGAAATAAATATGGTTGTTATTATTACATTAACCCCCCAATCCCTTGCTCATTGTTGTCGTGGGGCGGCTTAGGATACGGAGACTGATGTCCAGTGTAGGGAATCACCCCTGCCTTGGTCCTCAGCCCTTGCCTCAACTAATTTTGCATAGTCTTTTCTTCTCCTCCTTTCCTTTATCTTCTCTTTATCATCCTCTTCTTCTGTCCTCTTATCCTGATCATTAACTCATTTCTACCCTTTTTGCCACAAAACTTTATCATAATACTATGTGACCTTTGATGTCTGGCACTTTTTTTTATGATTATCATTAACCATTTTTGGTAATCCACAAACATCACCTTATTGAACCAAAAAAACTTCCTTGCCACCCTATTGCTTTGTTTTGAATACACCACTAAAGACTTTAGGTGTTAACACTGCAGAAATTTTTCACTAAATGAATAATATAATAACAAAATGAAAATGCCATTAATAGCCATGATTATCATATATCATTGTTATTATTATTATTATTGTGATTATTAATATTATTATCATTATTATTGTTGTCATTATTGTTGCTACTACTATAATTTATATTATAATTGTTATGATTACTATCATCATTATTATATTTTTTTGTTAACAATATTATCATTGTTATTAACATTATAGTTCCTATTAATGTCATCCAAAGCCATCACTGATGGGCCACAAGTCATTTCTGTCTGGTAACCAAAGTGACTCGCCACTTCATGCATCCACCAATTTCAGCCAAGCTTTGTGTTCAACCGTATGTCAGATTCAAGTGAAAAGACTAAAGGTATATTTGTCATTGTAAAAACTAGTAAAGACTTTGTAGTATTTTATCTTGTAAACTTGAAATATTAGTGATACTAGTGTATATAATAGTTTAATCTAGATATTTCAGTTGGATTATAATGTTATGTTGCCAGTTCCATATTTTTGCTGTTTGTTTCTGATATAAATGAGTACAATATAGCTGTGATTATAGTTCAATGTAGTAAAATGTTTATACCTAGTTTGTTAAAGATAGTTAATGTATTTATATGGTAATTTTATTTCTCTCTGTTTAACTTTATCATCTTTACAAGTGTGTGTGTGTGTATGTGTATGTGTATGTGTATGTGTATATTTATTTATATATATGTATATATAAATATGTATTTATATGCATATGTATATGTATTTATATGAATATGTATATGTATATATATGAATATGTATATGTATATATATATATATATGAATATGTATATATATATATATATATATATATATATATATATATATATATGAATATGTATATGTATATATATATATATATGAATATGTATATGTATATAAATATGAATATGTATATGTATATATATCAATTTGTATATATATATATGAATATGTATATGTGTATATATATGAAAATGTATATGTATATATATGAATATGTATATGTATATATATATGAATATATATATATATGTATATATATATGAATTTGTGTATATATATGAATGTGTATATGTGTATATGTATATAAATGTGTGTGTGTGTGTGTGTATGTGTGTGTGTGTGTGTGTGTGTATGTGTGTGTGTGTGTGTGTGTGTGTGTGTGTGTGTGTGTGTGTGTGTGTGTGTGTGTGTACATGTGTATATATATATGTATATATATATATATGTATATGTATATATATATATATATATATATATATATATATATATTATATGTGTATGTATATATGTATATATATATATATATATATAAATATATATATATAAATATATATATATAAAATGTGTGTGTGTGTGTGTGTGTGTGTGTGTGTGTGTGTGTGTGTGTGTGTGTGTGTGTGTGTGTGTGCGGGTGCGCGTGTGCGTGTGTGTGTGTGTTTATGTTTGTGTGTATGGTATACTGCAAGAGGAGGCCATGCTGCACAGGAGGTGTGGAATTTGGGTGGGTTGACTGAAAATTAAATTGGGTTTTAAAACTATACATATGTAGAATTTTACCCTATTCAGTAACTCATTCCTAACTCTTTTTGTGACTCCATTTTACTATAGCACCATATGACCTTTGATGTCATATAGCACTTCCTTACCTAGGGCTTTGGTCCCAAGCCTCATGCTATCACTATATTTTGAATATGCCACTATGACTTTAGGTGTTGTTGCATCAGAAATTTTTCAATAAATAAAATTAATTCTATTTACCCCATTTGATACTATACTTTACCATAATGCTGTGTGATCTTTGATGTCTAGTACATTTGCTTGTTTTGACTATTGACCCTTCTTGAAATCCACATCAAGAAACTTTCTTTCCCCCAAGCCTCACCCTATGGCAAAATATTGTATACACTGCTAATGACTTTAGATGTTGATGCAGCAGAAAATTTTCAGTAAGTAGAAAAATCATTATATTTTGGTGAATTTCTATGTGGAAGAATTATGTTTTCTTTTTTTTGGGGGGGGAGGAAACTAATGCAAGTCTTGACAAAATACACAATATGGACAGTATCAAAATTTAGTCTTCCTCCCATTAAACATCCTGTCTTCCTTATTGGGAATGGTGTAAAAGATTCCCTGTTTGACAAAAAAAAAAAAGTTCACAAAGGCAATTTCATATGAAAAATGTGGCTCTGTATACAACAATAACAAAAAAGTACTTTTACTTTCAGAGAAACAGTGGTGCACAGTTTACTAAAACACATTTCAAAAGTATGAGGATGCCTGAAAACTAACTTGCTTTTCACAAGAAATCATTATTATATTCTGCAAGAAGTTGCATTTTGAGTATGTGTATATATTGGCCATAATAGCCAGTTGCTCATTTTTAGTTTTTTATTTTAATATTCCCTGACTGGGAGGGAGCAGAAGTTTGTATGTGAATTATGCACATACAATATCAAAAGATTTTTTTTAATTTAGCCTTTTTTTTTGTGAGTTGCAAATAGGATGGTATCCTTAAGAAGATCACTTTATAAAAAAACCAGCCAAAATTGTTTGTCCAAATTTGTGAATATTAGGTCCCAAGCAGAATAATAAAACTATGTAGCAGAGGCATAACACAACCCCTATACTTCTATATAATTTTTTTTAATGTATAATGGGTGAATTTCTTTATGTTGTCCATAAGATTGAATCAGGATATGTTACATTTATATACCTCTGTCTGAAAAAAATTTACTAACAATAAAATAAGAAATTTAAAAATCTTGTGAGAGTACCAGTGGATACTGTATTTTTTTTTAGTATGATTCTAATCTGAAATTAAACAATATTTAACGGAAATAGTAAAAGTATAGTCTCCTTTAAAAGAAGAAAATCAAAACAATTGGAACTCTTTTTCTTTTTTTTGCCCAATTTCAGAGGCCAAATGATTGTGTAAAACAAAAATATCCAAAAATTCATTTTGAGTTAGTGGTGTATTTTTCACATTTTATGTATTCTTTAATATGTAATAAAGTTTATATTAAGCTGAAAATTGAGGTGGGTCATACTTAGCACATGAGAGCAAAAGAGTAATTATCTCAAATCTCTTGCTCACAAAAAAAAGAAGTAAAAAAGGGAAACTGTCAACATAATTACATATAGATGAACAGAATGCTAAAGATGTAATATGTAATAATTAAGAAATACATTTCTAACACCAAAGCTGGATATTGCATATGTGCATTTACTCTACATGATGCACTGAAGGAGAAATTTAGAATAAAAAATAGTCTTTGAATAGAAAAAAATAAATACAATTTTTTTTCTTTTTGGTTGATTTGGTTCCTTTCAAAGTCTCCAATTACAATACAAGGGCATTCTAACCTAACTTTTTAAGTTGCTTATGATTGGTGCAACAAAGAGAATTTTCAACCTAATATTTGTGATTGTTTTAGATATATTTACTTTATTACATTATTTTCAGGAAGAGTATAAAGTGCATTTTTGTGTAGTTTAAGGCTTTGGAGCACGAAGATTCCCTGTTCATGTCTATATATCTAACCTGGCCTGGGTTAGACATATAAGTGCAGGTTAGAATTTGTTACCAAGTGGTAATTCAAGGCTTTTTGAGTTATGCAAGAAGTTATTTTCATTTGCAAATTATATATCTAGAAATGTATTTAATTGATTCAAAACAGTTTTTATGAGATTTTTGCATTCATTTTTCCAACGTCAACTAATAGGAAAGGAAGGAAGGATAGGAAAGGATGAGTGATAGCTAGAATAAGTAATAAACTTCACTTACATTAGAAGATTGAGTTCATATTCATAATAAACATGAGCAATCAAATCACTAAATACAAGATTTGCATTTAGTGATGAAGTCTGAATACAAAAGTGGTTGTGAAGCTTTATTCCAATACATGAATAGTATATAATGTTTGTGATTCTGTTATCTAATAGAGCTTCTAGTATGTTGTGCAGTAGTTGTCTATTATTAACCTAAAAAAATGGGAACTAATTTTACTGCCAAATCGTACTTCCATGAGGAACAGTGAAAGGAAGACAAGACCACATAATGAGGACAATATCTGGCCCCTTTTAACTGAACCAATATCTTTCGATGTGTCAACTTCCTAATGACTTATAAACATAAAATAGTTGAATGAATATATATATACGTGTGTGTGCGTGTGCGTGTGCGTGTGCGTGTATGAGAGAGAGAGAGAGGGGGTAAGGTATATGACATGGAGGAACAAAATAGTCAGAAAAGTGAAGAAGTTGGAGATGGGGAAAGGGGGAATGAGAAAGGAGAGTATCCATGTGAATGGAGAAAGGAGCAGGTAAATGTGGAGAAGAAAAAATAGAAAGAAGAGTTTCAGAGATATGTGAGAGAAAGTTGGTGGAAGTGAGCATAGCATTAGGGGGGGAGAGATGGCATGCTGACTCAGAATGCAAGCTCTTAATATGAGAGGAATGGAAGCCACCCAGGGCCAAGGGAAGACCACAGTGGTGGATTGTAATCAAGGTGAGCAAGAAGGGAAGGAAAGGTAGAAGAGTTGTTATGGCATTCATAATCAAGAGTGGAGAGGATCAGGGTAACAAGAACATGGAGGAGAGTTTTGCAGTTTGAACCCCAGGATATATGGGGGAGTCAAGAGGCAGTGGCAACCTTTTTTTTAATGGAGAAGATTAAAGTCTCGCTAAGCAGTTAGATTTAAAAATAGCGCCAAGAAACTTGCCAGAGGGATGGGTATTTTTAACAGAGCACCATATAAGAGGAGTGGGGGTTGGGAACCTATATGCAAGAGAAAAGGATGGAGATGGATATTAAGATAGAAAAGCAAAAGCCATGTTTAAGTGACCCAGGAATATCCTAATGATAATACAAACTGGAGGAGTTGGCAGAGATAAGGTATGCATGGGCCATGGATAGTTAAATCATCCACATTTAAGGATGACTGGGCCCTTGGCAGTAGAACTCAAACAATGGCATTGGCAGCCAGAGGAAATAAGGTGGTGATGAGCACACTGCCTTGCAGGACACCTTCAAACTGTGAAAAAATTGATGATGTGGAAGAGGCAATTTTGACCCAGAAAGTGCATTAGGAGAGAAAGGACTTGAGAAGACAATTGTTGGAGAATAAGGTACTGCCATGCCATATCATATGCTTTCTCTAGGTCAAATAATAGGGTAATATGGAGTCACGATGTGCAATTGCAGATGTAATATATCTCGAAATGAGCAAGGGGGTCAGACACAATGGAATTTGAACTGGGAAGGAGAAAGAAGATGGTGAGATTCAAGATACCACATTAAGCGTTAATTAAAGTTAATTATTTGTTCTAAGAGTTTGCACATGCAGCTATGTTAGAGGGATGGGGTGATAATCTGGGGGGTACCCAATTTACTGGGTTACAAGAACAGGAAAATAAGAGCTTCACACCAGTAAGGAGGAAAATTTCCTGTCATCCAAATATGGTTTAAAATAGTAAACAGGGAGGATAGAGAGGAGGGTGAGAGGTTTTGGTGCATACGTTAATGAATACCATCAGGTCAAGACAGTAAAGCAGGGTGGAAGAAGGAGCATTATAAGACTCAGTAGAGGGCAGGGAGGAGATGGGAGCACGTTCTCTGGTGGTTGTAATGGAAAAAAGTGTAGAGAAAAGTGAGAGCTACTGCTGACCCGGCTTAAATAGTCACCCAGTTCAGTAAGGATTTGGAGAGGATCAGAGATGAGAGTATCTTGAATATAGAGGACAGGGGCTGGGTGGGGGATGTTTGCCTGACAGTTTATGGATCCAACACCAGGCAGCAGAAGTAGATGTAGATGTAATTGGGGAAACATTAAGTTGTAAGTTGTTTGCTGTTCCGGATTGTGTGGCAAAGTCAGGTGGATACTATTTTAAAAGAGATAAAGGCTGATAGCTGATTAGGGGTGCATCACTTGAGGTGGCAACTTTTCCAGGCTGCCCATTTCGAAGTGCTTTAATGCAATCAAAGTTTGACCATAGAACATAATTGGAGATATAAGGTCAGGGGTGGTGATGGCTGTATAGGCAGCTCTTAGGAGAGTAACTATGAAACATTAAAGTATATCTGAAGTGGACGAGAAGGGTGATGGAAGGAGAAGAATAGCAGAAAGTGAAGTTAAAATATGCTCTTTCAAAGCACTAGCGTGAGAGATTAGGAAGCGGGAAATATGAAGTAGGAGAAAGAAGAACGGGAAAATGGTCACTAATAGAGAACTGACCATTAAAAGTTTAAACAGAGAGAAGGGGAGCATAGAGAAAGGTCAACTTATGAAAAAAATTGCGTGCACATGTCAAAGTGTGTGGAGCGATCTAAATTAAGAATAAGATCATTTGTGGAGAGAAAGCGTTCTAAGGATCGGCCACAAGAGGTAGTGGTAGAATCACCCCAAAGAGTAGTTTAAGATACCATCTCTGTGGAAAGGTGGGTGGAGATGGGAAAGTAGAATTTCTGAAGCAGTGGTTCCCAACCTTTTTCATTTTATGGCCCCAGACCAATATATAATAATCTCCATGGCCTATTTCATCTTTTCAGATTCAGTTAATACTTTTTATGAATAGTGTAGTGGTATCAATAGCTATAGGAAAAGAATGCTTTTTAGAAAGATTCCAATCTATTGATATGTTAGAGACAATTTTATGTAGGTACTGCAGATGAGATAAAATTCAATTTAATTTGACGACATAATTTCATATTGCTCCATGGCCCTCTGGAAAGTATCCGTTGCCCCAGGTTAGAAACCCCTGTTTTAAAGTAACAAAGCCAATGGGGTGGGAAGGGGAAGTAACTAAGATTCAGTGGCAAAGAAAGTTGCAAATGACTGTGCAAAGGACAGTGCACTGAAAGGAAAGTATAACACATGGTGTTTTCTGATGGGTGAGTATAATCAAGACAGAAAGGGAGTGTGAGAAGGAGACAGAATGCTAGTTGGGAATTGGTACAGGAGGATGTGCAAGAAAAGTCTCTTGAAGGCAGAAAATAGATTATAAGAAGAAAGGATATGATGAAGATCAGGTCTGGGACAACAGAAACTGTGGATATTCCATTACAGTGGAGGTACTATGAAATAATCAACAAGTGATGAGAACAAGGAGCCAGGAGATGAGGGGAAGAAACTGAAGTATCAGGAGGGGAAGGTAATGAGACTAGAAGGTGGATGAAAAGTCTGTGTGTCCATTCAGGACATGATTAGAAACATTTGAAATATCTTCAAGAGTTGGGGAGGTGTGAGAAATTATGGTTTTCTTGTGGAGGGAAGAGGAGACTGATGTCTGAGGGGTAGAGGAATAGGTAGGTGGAGGAAGGAGTGTAAAATAAGGCCAAGTTTGATCTGAGAATTGTCACCTCAGACTTAAAATATACAATACACTATAATATACATAATGGGAGCCACCACAATTGGCACGTGTATGATTGTGCAAAACATTTTAATCGATCATTATGGTTGGGCACATGCAGGGCATCGTGCTGTGGAGCAGGGTGACCAAAACATAATTCTGTAAACTGACGGGTAAAGTTGATATGGTTGGACAGGGAGGGACTTACTGCCAATATGAACATCATGAGGGAGGTTATGTTCATGGAAGGTAATCTTTGCAATATTGGTGGAGGACTTATGGCGGCCTCTAGGTGGAATGGTGTAGTATTGTACTGGTACCGCTTCATAGTTGACGAGGCAGGTGTTTAAGTCTTCTCCACAATCTGATCAATCCTTGTCATAGACAGGGCAGTTTGTCGGGGAGATGGAGACAGTTCCAGTACAAGTATTGAGGGAGGGCTAGGGCAAGGCAGGAGGCTAAGTCGATTAAGATTAATAATTCTTCAGTTTGGGATTTGTTTGTAACTGTGGCAAGGCGGGAAAGATCAGGGGTGGTTGTGGAAGGAAACTTTGCCTACTTGTTTTTGGAGGCATTGTTGGAAAAGAAGAGTGTTGTCAGAGTAAAGGGCTATAGAGAGGATCACAAATATAGATCTCATTTGGCTGGGCTAAACAGAGTATTCGTAAGGTTTGTAAAGGTGGGAGTAGTAGAAGGATGGGGACGTGTTGTTGAGTGAGGTAGTACTGCCAAGTGGACAATAAGGCTGCAGAGTAGTAATAAGGGAGGAAGGGGTAGTAGATGAAGAAAGCTTTAAGGGTAGAGATGGCATAGAGGATGTTGGGAGATGAGAAATGTTTTCTGGAGGTTGAGTAAGGACCTGGGTGAATAATTTGGACTGGACTTAGGTGACAGTAGCCATTGAGGAGGGAGCAGTAGTAGCAGTTTTCAGAGTCCTGGTCAAAGGAGAGCCTGGGGTTGGGGAATCGTGAAAATGAATATGTAGGGCTAGTTGATAAAGGGGGAACCTCCATGATATGACTGGAGTATGTTGGGGAGAGAAACAGTCCACCCTCAGGGTCTCCCTGAGGGGTAAGGACTAGACAACAAAACAGAAATACTGTGCCCATGACTCCCCAAGGCTGTTCATGACTGGCACAAAGTCAACCTTTCATCTTTTCAACACAGCTCTCACACCTTAGGAAATGGATAGTAGAAATTGGAGAAGAGAAGGAAAAGGAAAGGAGAAGAAGAACAGACCCTGCAAAATTTGTTTTGTTGATGGCTGAGATCCAAGGAGAGGGTGTTCCCTAGGACATGTGTTGTCCTAAGGAGTAGTAGAAGTTGGAGAAGAGAAGGAAAAGGAAAGGGAGAGAAAAGAATACCTTGCAAAATTAGTTGCATCGAGGGCTGAGGCCCCAGGAAAGGGTGTTCCCTAGGACATGTGTTACCCTAGGAAACACCCAATATGTATGAGAAAATGATGGAATCCCTTTTAATTAAGAAAATATCTCATTTCAATTTCAGTGCCAGCCAATGGCTC
>NC_061834.1:24996037-24998537 GCF_019202785.1 Penaeus chinensis | reverse complement strand
TGCTTTCAGAGTGGTATAAAGGCTAGTTCATTGTAATTCAAGTCTGTGTCTGACACAGTTAAAATGTCCCTCTCACAGAACATACTGAAACATAAAAAAAAATAATTTGTGTACATTTTTGCTGAAACTAATTGGTAGCTAGTCAAAGACTAAATTACTATTTGAATGGTATTACTTGTGTCCTGCCTTCTATAAATGAATGTATTTTACAGGTTACATTGTGTATTTTCATTTTTAGTCCTAAACAAGAAAGTTATTACCTAAACTACTAAAATCAATAAATTTCTTTTTATTTTAATTGTCCTTAATTTTTATCCTTGATTTTAGTATTTGTGACATTTGCAATAACAAATTATGCAGTACTGAGAGCTTCTTTCCAAAATACAAGCTGTCAGTCAAATAGACATTAATATATAATATTAGTTTCAGACATACATGCAAAACAAGGTGAACAGTACATGGAATGAACAAGCTGAAAAGTCTTGGAAATTTTCCTTCCAAAAAAATCTTGGAAACTTAACATAAAATACTGAATTCATAAGTATGTGTTAAATATACTGTTTGATTGCCATGCCTCATGCACCTTTAGCACAGAGGCCTTGGCCAATAGACCATTCATCACATGTGTTTTTTTTAGGTTCTACATGATATAGCATAAACAGGTTCCTTGGTTCATTGTAGGACAAACTGTATACATGATGGTCATGATAATAGTTCAGATTTGCAAATTCTTAAATACATTTTTATCGGTTATATAAAAATAAAAAAAAACTGATCCAGTTTTAGGTCATGAATTTCCTTGCATGAGCTAGGATGTTGCCTTCTTTTGAAGGGCTTTTTTTTGGCAGGTGGAGACCATTAACCAAAGTAAATACCCTTTCTAATCCCAGATCCTGAGTAGGATATAGTCCCCAGCTACTTGTACCACAGCAATTCTCATATCTTTAAAAGAAATTTATCTAAATTTTGTAAAAAATTGTTACCTGTAAAAATCAATTTGTTATTGTATGTACTGTTTAAGTGTTTGCTTTGTATTATATGTATATCTTAAACTTAAAATATATTTCTTTTTATCTGACAATATTCTTATCACCCTGATACATATAGTGGTAAATTTTTGGTCTATGATAATATGACTCTCTGACAAGATTTAGAATTTCTCAAATAATATGATGTGATTATAATGAAACTGGTGTTCATATTCAGTGCTAATCTTCATTTTTGAGTTGGCTACTCCAACCCCCATTTCCCATCCAATCGGCATGGGGGTTTCATGAAAATTAGTATTTTGGGTAGGGGGTGGAGACACAATATATATATGCATTTGAATTTTACCTAATGTAACATATAAATGTTAAATGTGTGACATGCGCTGAAAGTTTTCCGATTTTATCACACTGCTCACTTACATGATAGCTACAGCATGCATATGCTAGAAGAACAGAGCTTGGGCTATCTTTTTAATGTAATGATATACATTCTGGGTGTATTGTCAATCTATATCCCAAACTATCAATGCATATTCCATACCAAAACAAATGTAGTAATCACAAGATCTCCACAATACAAGAACCCATCTCTAAACTGTCTCAAATAGTTGAACTTTATAAAGCCTCCCAAAATATGCAGCAGGAAATAGTCCTTGCTTTTAACTGGCCTGCTGGTTTAAAAGTAATTTTCACTGGTTACCTTTTATATAAAAAATGCATCAGTCAATTATTTGCCAGTGAAAGGTGAAGGTCAAAAGAGATGCTGCACACACATTTTTCATATTTCAATATCAAATAACTAATTTGCTTTCAGTGTGCACTGGAAATGCCATACATGAAGTGTCCTAAATTTCCATAGGTTTGCCACAGGCATTTCATCGGTGTTTTATATGCACAAGTTTTTCATGAGCTTTTTGAATGTTGTTCAGAGATTCCTAAGACTGTTAAGTGACTATGGATATTCTACTCCATAGATTCAATGAGTCCTTTCCAATCAAAATTTAAAGTTACCTTCATATAAATGCATGGTATGTACGTACTCCAACATTTATGCCCTTAAATACTAAATATACACAGTATTCATATTTCTTTCAACCTTATTTCATTAATTACAAAAATTGTTATGAGGTGCAACAAGTGAACTTTCATTACCTCTCCTTGAGCTTCCGTCGTCTGTTTGTTGTTGTGTTTCTAAAATGGCGAACACGACGTTGCCCTTCGCTTCGTGTTCCTTATTGCCATTTGAAAGGATTATCCACTTGCTGAGTTTTGTTGCACTTCATTAAAAAAAAAACAGTTTATCGATAGTTGATAATTCGGTCGTGTTTAAATTCACTTTAAGTGGAATATTCAGTATAATGAGATGTCTTATTGGTTTATCATTTTTATTTTACCTTATTTTTAACGGTTGGGTGAAGGTATTTTCATTGCGGTTTTTATATCTAATGGTTAAAAACATTTATAAGTACTGAAAAAGAAATCTGTTGGATAATTGTCAAAATGCAAATTTC
>NC_061834.1:24981037-24986037 GCF_019202785.1 Penaeus chinensis | reverse complement strand
GCCGGCAGACGTATCAGCCTTTGGTAGATGCGCCAAGTAGCCACATCTGTGCAACACGGAAGAGTAAGTTCAAGTCCTTACAATGCCAATTTCGATGGGTCTGTCTGCATAATTGGTTACTGGTCGAATTCGACAAAATCTCTCTCTCTCTCTCTCTCTCTCTCTCTCTCTCTCTCTCTCTCTCTCTCTCTCTCTATCTATCTATCTATCTCTCTCTCTCGCCCCCTCTCTTTCAATCTATCTATCAATCTCTCGCCCACCCCTCTCTCTCTTCCCATCCCTCCCCTCCCCTCCCCTCCCCTCCCCTCCCCTCCCATTCCTCCCCTTCCTCTTTCCCATCCTCCCTTCCTTTCGTATTATTTCCCGCATACCCTTTTCATTTCTCCCTCTCCCTTGCATCCCTTCTCTGCCTCCTCGTGTACCACAAACAAAGAAAGAAAAGGTGGAGGACGCTCGAGGACCGGTGGCAAAAGTGAGGCAACAATTCATTGTAATTTAATTTTCAAATCCTGGAGAGTCTCAGGACAACCGGCCGTGTGCTTATGAAATTTAAGTGCATCTTACTTTAAGGTACACTCCCTCTTGGCTGCAACGAAATGGTCTGAGGCTGTTCTTAATGTAGTCATTCTGTTTTTTGTTTTTGTTTTTTTGTTATTATATTTTTTATAGTTATATGGAATTTTATTTTTTTATTTTTTTTGTTGTTGCTCTTGACTGGCTGGTGATAAATTAGATAAGTAATTAGTGAAGACAGCGTGATTCGTAGCGTGACGTGTGCGATGGCTTGACGCACATAGACCTAAACGAACAATTTATGGAAGATCGCAGGGGCCGGCCATATCGTTTGTACCCTGTCAGAGTTGACAACACGCAGAGACAGAGGCTTTTGTTTGCCATTGGTATATGGTTTGTTGTTTTAAATATATGTGTATGAAAGATGGGGCACGTATTGCATTATTGCATAATCTTCTGTTGTTACGTGTACTTTACCGTCTTTTATCGTGCTGGCGGATCCCTTTGTCGCTTAGCCGGCCTTGGAACCGCCCGCATTTCCCTGATTTTCTTTAGCTTTCAGTATTTGTCTTTGTTTTCATCGTTAAAGTGCCTCCATTTTTACGTTCATCCTCTCTATTCTTCTTGCCCGTGATGCCTTCCTGTTTTTTTTTCCCCTCTGTTATATGCATTATTAACATTAAGATTTTTTTGGAAACTAGTTTGCTTTATTTTCATTTCTTCACTCTTCTCGCCTCTTCTCTTCCAAATCCTGTTCTTCTACGTCTATCTCTCTCCGTCCTCCTTTTTCTCCTGCTGTTATTTGGTTTCCTGTCCTCCCTTTACTTCCACTCTTCCTAGTCAACGGCATTAATTGCTTTTCTTATCCCTCCTCCGCGTCCTACTACTACTATTACTGTTACTGCTGTTACTACTACTACTACTACTACTACTACTACTACTACTACTACTACTACTCCTACTGCAACTGCTACTGCTACTTGTGCTAGTACTACTACTCATCATATTCTGCTTTTCTTATCCCTTTCTCTTCATCCTCCTACTCCTCCTTCTCCTCCTTCTCCTCCTTCTCCTCCTTCTCCTCCTTCTCCTCCTTCTCCTCCTTCTCCTCCTTCTTCTTTTCCTTCTCCACCTGTTTTTCATCCTCCTCCACCTGTTTTTCATCCTCCTCCTCTTCCTCCTCTTCATCCTCTTCCTTTCCCTCTAACTCTTCCTCCCTCTTCATCCCTTTCCTCCTCATCATCCTCATGCTTCTCTTCCTCCTCTTCAAATCCACTTCATCTTCCTCCTCCACCTCTTGCTTCTGCTCCTACTTTACCTCCTCTCCCCTCTCCCTCCTCCACCCCCAACTCCTCCTCCTCCTCCTCCTCCTCCTCCTCCTCCTCCTCCTCTTCCTCCTCTTCCTTTCCCTCTTCTCCCTGCACCTCAATTTCCACCTCTTCCTAGCTCCCTTATCCCTCTTCCTCCCCTCTTCTCCACTTCTTCTTCCTCCTCCTCCTCCTCTTCCTCTTCCTCTTCTTCCTCCTCCTCTGCCTCTTTCCCCTCCTCCTCCTTTTCCTGCTCCTTCTCCTTCCTCCCTCCCTCTCCCCCCTCCTCCTCTCCAGCAGAAAGCACGAGAGAGATAGGTCTTCGCAACTGTGATGGGCCCCCGATAGATCACTTGGGCGAATTCGGTGCTTATTGTGTCGTGTTGGGCGGGTGTCCTACGGTCGAGACACCGCCCACTCCCGAAATCACACAAGTCGTAAGTCCGATAATACCCTTGGAGGATTTATTGTCAATTGCCTAGGCTGAGATTTCCATAAGGGACTGTGGTGCATCTCGATTTGCACTAGCGTTTATTTATTTATATATTTATTTGTGTTTGGCTACGGGAGTAAAAATGAGTTCAGCACATTTTTTTGTTGGTTACAAGGTAAAAACAAGCATTCTAAAAGTTGTATATGAGTCTACTCCGAACGGATTGGTAGAATTTAGTGGTTTTTGGTTTGTTTGTTTATTATAAGATAGAACGAGATTGTATGTAGATAGTGAATATATGAGTATTTATTGCAGTGTATGTATTTGCGTATAAGGGTTTATTTTCTTTGAAAGCAAGATTTGATATATAATATATTCCGTTTCATCATTTTTTCGGTCTAAAATTGTTGGCATTCGCGCACTGGTATTCATGTTTCGAGCTCAGTTGCTTAACTTGAGTACGATGTTTATTCCGAAACGTATGCGTTTTAGGCGGTTTATAGTCATTGTTTGTTCCAAATGTGATCGCATGCCGCGAGATTCGTGATAGGGAATCATTAAATCATGTCAGCAGTTTCAGGCTGTAGTCGCTTGATTCATAAAACAGGAACAGCTTAATCTTTAAATGAGGATGAATAAGATCTATCCTCCATTTTTTCTGATGTTACATGTAAAGAGCAAAGAGAGGGAGTGACAGAAAGAGAAGGAAAATGTAAGAGTTCGTGCGCGCGTGCGAGAATGTGTGAGTGTATGAGAGAGAGAGAGAGAGAGAGAGAGAGAGAGCGAGAGAGAGAAAGAGAGAGAGAGAGAGAGAAAGAGACAGAGACAGAGACAGAGACAGAGACGAGAGACAGAGAGAGAGAGAGAGAGAGAGAGAGAGAGAGAAAGAGACAGAGACAGAGACAGAGACAGAGACAGAGACAGAGAGAGAGGGAGAGAGCTAAAGTCATCCACACCCCGTTCCCTACGGCCTCCGCCCAGCAACTGGCTCGAGAGTGGGGGATTAATGCAAGGCTCTGAAGTCGAAATATTTCAACTTTAGCTCTGATAATTCATTTTTGTCTCCGCACCCATTCAGGCGGTGGGGCTAATAAGAGGAACCGTCTTTTTCGTTAGCCTGTTTTGCTCTCTTGTGATGTTTGCCGAGGCTGTCGACTGGATTGGCTTCTTAGTATTAGTTTAGCTGTTGGCGAATATGATCCTGGAGTCATTAATAAGTCTTCTGTGTTGGTGAGTGTGAGTGTGTGTATGTGTATGTGTGTGTGTGTGTGTGTGTGTGTGTGTGTGTGTGTGTGTGTGTGTGTGTGCGCGCGCGCGCATGTTTGCCGAAATCCACATGTCTTAAACCTAGTATGAAAGGGTTATGACCTGTAAGCGCCGTTGTTGTGGATGCATGTATAAAATTATAGTTCGTGCAAAATTTCTCTTAAATTCGTGTTGTGTTAGACTTTTCCTAGGTGAGGTGGATTACATATTGATTTTGTTCGCCTGTGCAGTGGAGGAATTTTATAAAGTGAGGCTGGGATTTTAGCTGTCTGACACGCGAGCCGACTTTCTTTGCCGGGATGTCACGTGGTTTAGTTAGTGCGGCCGGCCCTTTTTTCACTTGCCTGGCTAGTTGCCATTGCTTCGCCAGGTGTTTAACAATGACATTTTACTTTGGGTAGGCCTACTAGGAGACATGTCAGATTTGAAGGATATTGGCGATAAAACTGTATTATTAGGGAACATATGCATGCTTAGGGACTAGACGAACACAGTTCGTGTATTGTGAGAAATGGTAATGTAGTCTGTAATTATTTTATTTTTGGTAATCTATTCATTTATTTATCTATTCATCTTTGCAAATGCATATAGCATGGTTGCATCACTGTTTGTACGATTTTAATTCATAACATTAAATTGACCTAAATTTTGAGTTTGAGGTTTGCAGACATGTTACAAATTGATATTGCAGTAGCAGCCTTTAAGTAATTTGAGTTGACGACCAGTGAAATAATTCTTTATTTCTGATAAAGACGCGTAGGCAACGCCAATATCCTTCTTCAGCGTACTGTTCATGTAGTGACGGCGGGCAAACGCTAGTATCTCCGCAAATTCATGTTTAACGAAATTAGGATTAAGGTCTACATAAGGTGTGTGTGTATATATATATATATATATATATATACCTTGATTAGGCTTATGGCTATCACGATTACTCGGGTTTAAAAGTGCTGGTCCGAGTTCCTGAGGACCCCTGGAACCTGACCTTTGACCTGTCGTTTATCTTCGCCATCAGTTGGTCAGTGATTTGAAAGTAAATACTTTTTATTGTGACTTATTTTTTTATTTTTTATTTTTGTACCATTCACGCTATAGGATGTTCCCTTGCATTAGTTGTGGACGGTAGAGCACGAATGAAGCCTTGCTGCTCTTCCTTGCCATCGCACTTCTGTTGGGGAAGTTTGCTTTCGCACTTGACGGGCGCCTGACTCACGCGGGAAACCCAATTAAGAGTAATCTTTATGCATGTGTCATTCATTCCTCCCCTCGCGAGAATTGTGTCCCGGTGGAGCAGAGGTTGTCCTGGCTAACATGCACGCACGCGCTGAACCTCAAGCTGTCAGGAGCGGAAAATTTAACCACAATTAGGCCTAACCTCTTCAGCATTCCCTTTCCCGTCGTTCCAAGTACTAGGTACTCGGAGAGGAGGATTTAAATCCCTCAGCCAGCTTCCATGTCATGAAGCACCCTGTCCCCTTCTC
>NC_061834.1:24966037-24976037 GCF_019202785.1 Penaeus chinensis | reverse complement strand
TTGTGATAGGTCACATTACGAAAGAAGGCAAGAAATGCAGAGAAATGAAAATGAAAATAGTGATCTTAATGTTGATTGAGTCGGCTAGCGCTATTGATTCTCGTCTCGTGAAACACGGCACTCGTAGGCCAAGGTCAGGCGACGTGACATGGCATCCATTATGTCGAGAGCTGGCATCACAACATGCAAAACGGCCTCTTTGATACTTTTATATAGCTAGCGTTAAAGGCTGCAAATGGTAACTCATGATTTAATTTGGTAATTAGTTCTAGAAGCGTCCTAGTGTTAGTAGATGTTGATAGCTTGATTTAGTATGTGTTAGGTTTGGATACGGTGGAGCAAGAAAAGGGCTGCCTTATGAAGAACAATAGTGTTAGAGGGACTTTCATATCAGGCCATTGCAACAGACATGTGTGCGGAGGGCGTTGGCCAGGCCTGGAGGGGGAAAAAAAGTAAATATGATGCTAGCAACAAGCTGCGTTATGATGTTTGGGAGGTGCAACCATGCAAAGTTCCCAGGCTTATATTCTTACTGCCATGTCATCAAATCCACACCAGATCTTGCATTAGGATAATTATTATTTTGTTTATAACGATGTCTTGCAACCAAAAAGGTTGCGAGATTGTTTACATAATATATTTTTCCTGTCGTTTTCCTTTCTTTTTTATGTTGATAGAAGAGCCTCAAGTGATGCAGCATACACAATGGCAAGAGACTTAATCACAGACGCAGTGAGGGCTCGCTGGGGATTGTTTACACAAACATTGCTTTAGGGTTTGCTTCACGCTATTTGTAGCGCCGTCGTGACCTGCTTGGTTGCTACACTGTAAATTTATACCAGTTTGTTTGGAGAACGCAACAACTGCCATTTTTACGGGATTACAAAGATATATATTACATTTCGGTACGTGTCTTTGTCAGCACGGTTTTGTGTGTGTGCGTGTGTGCGTGCGTGCGTGGGTGTGGTGAGCGTGAGCTGGAGGCGTGGGCGTTCGCCCCCACCGTCTGGAGTTCTGTGAATGAGGGGAGGCTAGTACTCCACTACTTTCCAAGAGGATTCTGACATATTCTCATACGCTAAGTATTAAGTAACAGAAAATTTGTTTTCTTTTATAAGATTTACATAATGCATCCGTATGGATTGCACACATGCTCTACAACTGTTTCCTGTGCTTACTTGCAAGTACGTGTTTACCACGCCAGATGCGTATTAACATTCCTACGGAAATATATATGAAATGACGCTCATTGGTGAAGGAGCAGAGATGCGTATTCTAAGACCTCTCGAGCCTTTTTATTTCCAAGAAAGGGAGCCGGAAATGAGCGGGACCTCGAAATTAACACATAAAGGTGAAACAAGTGCGGAGGGATTTTCTTCGAGGGGTGCCGCGTGTTTTAAGAGAAATTCCTCCCGAAGGCGTCGCAAGAGCCGGAATGTCGAAGGCATTTTTGCAGGGTGACAATAGTGGGAGATGTCTTGGTGTCAGCGTAGCCATTACGCAAAGAGAGAGTCAACAGCGTCGTGTTGACATTGCGGTGGCGGGCCGCGTTCGTTGTCGCCGTCAGCGATCGTTCAGTAGCGCCTTCTGCGACCGTCAGGAGGTCTGGCAGGTAATGAGAGACGTGCGCAGGCTTTTATATACGTGTATTGCTGGTATAAATTTTAGTCATCGTCCTAACTTCTATGAATGTGTGTCATTAGGCACTGGGCGATATTCTGATTGTCATCTTTGTTTTCAAATAACTTCAGCGTAACCGCAGTAAATAATACATAACAAAGATATATTTGCCTGAAATATTGCGCTATCTCCCCATCAGACTCACGAAACTATCACGCGGAGTATGGGGTCGTTAGCAAGACGAGCTAGATGATGGATACATACGAGTACGTTTTTTCAATAGTTTTTCCCCCTTTTCTTTTTTTTTTCTTCCGGCTTCTATAATTCTATAAGCCGGCAGACAGTGCGAAAGGAGGCTGCGTGATTGTAATGTCTTCATGCAGATTAGAAAATCCGGATACTTTGCCTGTACATAACCCAAGCCTGGATGATATGAAAACGGATCAGCATGGGAAAAAGTAAATTCACATAAGAAACACGAAATTAAACATTGAAGTCAACAGCGTTGTGGATTTTAGTTCTTTGCAATGTTTTCTTCCGGACAGTGGCTCTGTGTGTGTGTGTGCGTGTGCGTGCGTGTGCGTGTGTGTGTGTGTGTGTGTGTGTGTGTGTGTGTGTTTTGCATCATACATCATTGTTGCTCATGTTAATATTATTGTATGGAAGCCAACAATCCGTTAGATTGTTTTAGATCTACTGCTTCATTATTCGCTGTCTAATGTGTTCGGTCTTTTGGTCATCTGGGACCTTCGTAAGAAAGTTAACAGAAATCCGAATTGGAAGATGCATACAGGGGTTGAGATATTTTTCTGTTGGTTACCAAGAACACCTGCCGTAAAGCAGGTTCTACGGAACATATACTGTGGCCTGGCTGGTTGAGACACCCTAGCCCTTGCAGTATTAGGACGTCATCATCCCTGCACAACCTACAGTATCACGTACAGCCAATCCTTGATGCGCTTTAGGACTTGAAAAGGGTTAGACGGTCGATAGGATGTAAAGCTGTATATTATATAGACACAGTCCTCCAGGGCAGTGATATGTGAGGAATAAGCTTTAATACAGAAGAATCTCCCAAAGGATGGAAACAGCACAGAGTAATGATAACAAGGAACGTGAAAAGGACTAATCTATTGACTACAGGCGAGGGGAAATTGAGAGAATAATTTCATTATTTTCGATCGTCTTGCAGAAGACAAAAATGATCGAAATACTAATCTATATCATTATATATCCTGTTGAAATAGGCTTCTAATTATTCACATGCGTTTTGCCATAACGGTATAATAAGGAATATCTCCATTTACCCATTAGTCACACACACCCGCCGCCCTCATGCCTCTTTCGGTGATGTCATGTTAGCGCTAGTGATGTAAGGCTCCTTGGGCGCGTGTGATGACTCCAGCAGAGCTCGCCCGGGGATGCCGTCGCAGGAGGCACCTTGCCGGAAAATGAGCCTTGTGATAGTTAGGTGTTTCTGGCATGTGTGCTTGAGCAAAGTCTTACGGGCGCCGAAGTAGAAAGTTTAAACTTATTGGTTGTCGTGAGTTTGTTTTCCATCATGACTGCCCATGTATTTAGCTAGTGCGACATTACCAAGTGGGTTAGCTTACTTTTCAAACATTTAACTGATGACACGCATGCGCACGCGCGCAGGTACAGACACGCACGCACGTACAAACACACACACTCATACTAACTCCGTATACACGCGCGCTCATAGACTTAATGTGCTTTTCGGGACACGTGTGTAAGCGGAAAGACACAGCTGACAGATCAGTTTAGTGGTGATGTAATCTAGTTACGTGGCAGGCGAGAAGACCTAGAGTATGAAACAATCTGAAGTTACTACGGACCAGCCAGGTTGAAACAATAGAGATCAGGCGATATCATTGCGGATGCAAGTGTGGGTATGCGGGCGGGCGGGTGGTCACAGTGAGGATACAAAACTGGTGGGTGGATGCAGAGTATCACTGGCACTCGGCGGCTGTGGGTGTCAGTGACTGGTTTTGGCTCTAGATTACGTTATGACGGTGGGATTTGTTCGCCTTTGTTTTCCTTTTCTTTCTCGGAAGTGTTGAATTTTAGACCGTTTGGTTCGTGCGTGAAAACAACGTCATTTTAGTTGTTTTAATGTGGGTAATTTTATATGTTTAGTGAAGCCTGTCAAGTGGCTTTCGAATTAAGGGCATGGCATAATGGCGCATAGGTAATGACAGCACGTGACGGTTGATGGCGGATAAAGAGGGCAATGACGTCATTAAAATAGTGCCAGCTAGCCCCTCCCTCCGAGTCGGGCACAGATGGAAGACACATCGGGGCTGCTGCCGCATTCAGTCGTGATAGCCCACAATGCCCTCCCACGAGGATGGGGCGAGGAATTCGAGCGGAGGCGTTCCTGTGGGGAAGCAGGGGCGAAGGGACTGCTATGGAGCGAGGGTGGAGACAAGCGAGGGGAAAGGCGTGGCACGACTGCCTCCCCTCCGATGACCGTAGAAATGACGACAGGCTCCCCTCTCCCTCACAGCCACATTCTATTACTGTATAGGCCTAGTAGCTAGTACCTCTCTTGTGGGCTTATCTGTTCTGCGCTCCACCTCGTGTTCCAGCCAGACATGCTGTGTTGGTTCACCAGTGCCGTTTTGCGATGTTTCGTATATTCAGGCATTTTTACCTGAAATAATGAAATATATTCTCAGCACGTTAGAAATGCAATTTATTAGCTTACCGAAATAACAAAAATTCCCCAAATTATGTGATTTGCATAAATGTAAATGTACGAGTTAAAGACACACGACTTCTTGCCAGAGTGGCAATTGGGATCGTGTTGCATAATGTCCCTGATAATGTTTTACATCTCTTCTGGATAGCTCGTGCATTTACTTTTCACAAATACCAGGAATCAGCTGTTTTCCTTCTGTATAAACAATTATTGACAAAAACTCAGAAGATGAACCGTTTCGTTATACATAAGGTAAATTTCAGTCTGATAAAAGAGTTGTAGCAAGAAGATATCGTTTAGGAGTGCGAAAGAATCGAGCGGATCAGTGGCTTCCGGACAAGACTTGCGACCATGGCATTAGTTATTATTACTTTTCCTTTAGCTCGATGTACGACACTAATTAATCTTGTTAACCGTTGCCAGCACTATCTAGTAATGGCTTCAGTTACTGATCGAGATGGGCGGGCGGGTGTGTGTGTGTGTGTGTGTGTGTGTGTAAGTGTGTGTCTGTGTCTGTGTGTGTCTGTGTGTACGCGCGTGCGCAGTACAGTACTTTTCTGCAGGCATGATATCCGTGCGATAACATCTGAGCGGCGTCTTGATGTTGAGATGCCGCACTCTGAAAGAGACATCGAATTCGATGAAGCTCGTTGAACCTACAGTGGAAATAGATAAAGACGTAGCAGGAAATATCGTTCCCGTCTGGAAGCCTTTGTTGTTTAAATGTGATTCTTGACGATGTTCTTTTTTCACGGTGGGAATTATTTTATACTGACTGCCTCATTTATTAAAACAGTGAATGTCTGTGGCCTATACTAATAGCCTTATCTTTAGATATGTTTTATCAGGTGGGAAGTGACTTATTCAGATAACAGACAAGAAAAAATAAAGTAAGTGTGATTCTTAGATATTGTCCACGTTTTACATTGATTTCAATAATTACTGTAAAATTCCTTAATGTAATAATGTAAACTGTTGCAATCGATCTTGTAACGACGCCAACAGTTACTTCACCCACGAGGATGACAGACAGCATAGCTTGCAGCGTCATTCGGCTTTTCATCTTGAAAGGAGTAACAGTAAGGCCGGCATTAGCGAATGGAAATAGTTTCTTTCTGTATTATCTATCTGTCTGTCTTCTGTCAGTGTTCGTGCGATGTATATTTGTTCGTGGGTCTTTTTGTCTGTCTGTCTGATTCGCTGCCTTTAGCAGTGCCTTTGTCTGCGAATATAATCTTGATGAATTTTATAATTTACTTAACAGTAATGTGATCTTTTCGTTTAACTCAACCTAAAGTACAGTTACGGAGAGACTTTCTATACGTAGCAACAGGTACTTCTGAATTCTGATTGAGACCTGTGCGTGCGCTTTTGGGTGTCTCGGAACCATAATGTGACAAACGCGGAGACTAATAAACGTGAGTGGTAAGTGTGAAGTGTGACGAGAGAAGACTTTGCCTTTGATAAAAGCTCCCTGAGAAGAATATCTTCCTGTTGCACGCTGGGAATGAAAGGGCGAGAGTTTATGCAACGGAGCGAGGTGTTGGGGTGACGGGAGAGGCGTTGCAGGCATGCATGATGAGAGGAAGCGAGCGGGAAAGGGCGTGTTTGTGTGCGGTGAGGGTTGGATGGAGGGAGAGGTAGAAAAGTGTGAGAAGCAAAGGTGGATGCCCTGCAGAGGAGGTGTGGAGCAGAAAGGGACCCACGGGAACTGAGGCAGAGTGCGAGTTGTTAGACAGACGGAGGAGGGAAGCGAGACAAAGGGAGACATATATTAAGGCTGTTCAGGAAGAGAGGGAGAGGGGGAGAGAGAGAGAGAGAGAGAGAGAGAGAGAGAGAGAGAGAGAGAGAGAGAGAGAGAGAGAGAGAGAGAGAGAGAGAGAGATGGCTTGAGGGGAATGGGGCTACTTTTGCGTGGGATAACCAGTACAGTCCATTTGGCAGATCTCAAACACACCAGCTTAGATGTACCGTGATTTTACATTGAATGTAGAATACATACACTACAATGGAAGTAGCAAAGAGTAGATATTAGAATAATAAGTAAGGAGTCTAGTGGGCAAGTACGGTGAGGGTAGTGAAGGTGGGTTAAATAAAGGTAGATGGGTGGAGTATGTTAAGATAATTGGCAAGACCGTTACGGAAGTGCCCACTGAGACACACACACACACACACACACACACACACACACACACACACACACACACACACACACACACACACACACACACACACACACATACACATACACATACACATACACACACATACACACACACATACATACACACACATACACACACACACACACACACACACACACACACACACACACACACACACACACACACACACACACACACACACACACACACACACACACACACACACACACACACACACACACACACACACACACACACACATACACACACACACACACACACACACACACATACACACACACACACACACACACATACACATACACACACACACACACACACACACACACACACACACACACACACACACACACATATATACTTACATATATACATATATATTGTCGATACATTGTTTACGTTTGGCTATATACTATCCTGTAAGGTGTATATGAAGTCACGCTGCTTAACTTGTAGTTTGGTAATTATTTGGAGCTGCAATAAACACGCGAGGGCCATTTCCCCCACCTGTATTTACACAAATTGATAAGGTAAACATCAGCGTCAGTTCACTACCCATCTTTTGCCTTCTTTTGCGTTTTCGACCTGTCACTGTCAGGCCGATTTCGCATGCCGATAAAAAGCCTCCCGCGAGGCGGTGGAATTTGGAAAAAATGCTTTGATTAAAGAGCGTAAGGCTGGAACCAAGCGGGGCATGGTCCTGCTCACCTGGCTGGCACTGGTTGTAGTCACACGGGCGCACGGACAGGTCCTGTGCCAGCTACGGCTCTGTGCCGTGTTACAAAGCTTCGTCTTCTTTTTATGATGATGATGTTATTATGATGAATATAGCAGTGTATAATTCCCTATTTCTGGCGATTTCACAACGTAGGCTATTTTTGTTTTTTGTGATATCAAGTATACGTGAGGCTTTATCAAGTAAACCTTCGAAAAGCATAACTCCACACGCTGAGATAAAGATCCCATTGTCTGTATCACCGAGGACCCGCATAACATCCCGCCTTGCTATCTCCACCACAGCCCTGCCCTTGCAAGTATCGACCACGCCCTTCTAATCACGCCCCCGGCACTTGGGTGGCCTCCGTCATTTTCCTAATCTCGTCTTGCATTTGCGTCTGCTTGCGTCTCCACCCTTTCCCCCGGCGGAGAGACTTGCATGGTCTCCCTCGTTATTATCTGTTTCCCTTCTCCTTTTATGATGAACCTTCTTGAAGTTCTTTTTTTCCTTCAGCGCTTTATCTTGAGATTCGTTATTCTCAGCGCCAACTCCTCAGTGCCATCAGTCTTTTATCTTGTGACTCCTTTTCGCACCTTATTACCCCGTCAGGTGTCCGCCTTGAGAATAGGTGGAAGGAATCTGTGGGTAGTTTTGTTCCCTTAATAAACAGTTTAAGTTTCCAGTCACTTAGCACGGGATCCCCTTTAAAGATTTTTCAGACAAGGTTTGGGTGAAATCATTGCGTTCCAAGCAATGAAGGAAAGGCCCCCCAAATATTTAACATTCTTAATTGAATTTACCACCAGATGAGGCTGAAGCGTACAATTTAAACTATTGATTTTACTGCTGTTTCTTTCCAGATCGCATGATGATATTTCTTACACTAGTTTTAGGTGATATATATGCACAAACGAGACTTAAAGATTTTTTTCCCGATTACAGGATGGTGTGTGAGTGATGGGCACGGCGGAGCAGCAGAAGGAGCACTCCGGGGTTTCTGGATCGTCCAGCCTGGAGTGCGGGGAGGACGAGGCTGCCGTGAGGGCCCCCGTGTCCCGCGGCTCCTCAACCGGCGTGGCTGCGACGCCCTCCAATGCCAGCACCAGCGGAGCGTCAGGGAGCCGCCGGGGGCGCGCGTCGCCCACAAGTGCCTTCAGTAGGATCCCTCTCGCCAGATTTTGCGAGGAAAAGCGAGCGCGCCGCTGCAGATTTTATCGGAATGGTGACCGTTGGTTCGGCGGGATGGTGGTACCGGTAGGCGGAGACAAGCACAGGTCGTGGGAAGCCCTCCTGGCGGATTTGACGCGGTTGCTCGATCACTCTATTCACCTGACGGCGGGCGTGCGGCATTTGTTCACGCTGGACGGCACGCGCGTGACATCACTCGACCAGATATGCGAGGCGGGTGAATACGTGGTCTCCTCCTCGGAGACGTTTAAGCGCCTGGAATACACCCGCGCGCGCCTGCCGCAGTGGCGGGCGACCGCACGCCGCAACGAGGCGCTGCACGTGTCTCCGCGAACTACACACGTCACTCCGGCATCCACGCCCGGCAACGAACTCCCTCCCAGCTTCATGGGCTCCTCCTTGTCGGCGGATTCCCCCAAGGACTTCATCCGGCCGAAACTCGTCACAGTGATCCGAAATGGAATCCGGCCACGCAAGGCGGTCCGGATCCTGCTCAACCGCCGCACCGCTCGTAGTCTCGAGCAGGTCCTCTCGGACATCACGCACGCCATCAAGCTTGACACGGGCGCCGTCAGGAAAGTCTACACTCTGGATGGAAGACAGGTCAGTACACTTCCTTCGTGTATTTGAGTTTAATACCTTCAATAACTCTATCCATGTTTAAGACGACTGAATTGATAAGGGTAGTCTGAAAACAAGGCGAAAAATCAATAATATTGAAGGACCGACGAAGTATCACGCTGAGACTATAGTGCTTTAACAAGAATATGCAATAGCTTTCCTACAATTTACATAATTTTACTTTTCCAATGTAGATTAACTTAGAAACTTGCAAAATCCGTTTTAACGCAAAGTGTCATTAGATGAATTTGGAAAACGAATGCTCAGATTGAGATTGTAAAAGACTTGAGAAAACGGCAAGATTACGGAACATCTGATGGTTGCGCACGCAGGTAGGGCAATACGCAATTGCAAAACGCAGTGTTACATCACATCACGCCAGGATGATGACTGTATGGAAACATCTCTTAGATTTGTAAATAAGGTTTTGGGGTGAGAAACCTCGTGGGTTTATGTGTTGTAAGGGGAGTATATATGTGTCACGTGAGAGGTTGTTTGTAAAGATGGGAGAATAGGATCTAAACGGATTAACCCCCTGTCTGGTAACACTCACCCCCTAGGAAGTTACAACCACGAAAGGGATGCAAGGGATAGTAAACAATCGGAAACATGAAGAAAGCGTAGGGAGTAGATAGGCTTTTGTGTACGGTTATGTAGGTTAATGGCTAGTATGTTAGTTCGACAAAACGCGTTCCGTATCGTCTGTGGTCCATGTGGTTATCATTTGTATGTAAGGGGAATATTTATTGCACCAAGTCAGTAATGTGTAGATTTTTCTGGAGATAGTATCATCGTTGTATGAGTTTTTGATACTTCCATATGCTGTTTCATTGCTTCTTTTTAGGAAAACCTAAGCCATTGCCTGTTCATTTATTATCTCTTTCACATATCGTACGAAGAGTTGATATTGTGAGAAACAGTTCCTGGCCCTAGAGAGAGAGAGAG
>NC_061834.1:24956037-24963537 GCF_019202785.1 Penaeus chinensis | reverse complement strand
TAGATAGATCAATGAAAGCCTACTATATTGGAGCATGTACTATTTATAACTGGAGCTGAACTGGTTCTTGCAAGTATCTGTGGTTAGGAAGCCCCCGGATTTTCGTCCTCGAGCGAGCAAATTGTTGGTGATATCCGGAGGCAATGCGACTAAAGGAAAACTGACGCTCTGTCGTAAGTCGAGTAGTGAGTGGCGTCTATGTACTCTCCATACTCATCTTATGATTTTTGTTTCCCTCCTCTTGACTTGTCTCTTTGTTGTTGCCACCTTTTACATATCCTTTCCCCATGCTTGGTATGTACAACTTCCAAGACCCTTATCCGTGCTTTTACTTAGTGTCTGTATCGTCCTCACCCGTTCCACTTTTTTTGTCTCGCCATTTCCCTCTCCGCTCCCGGCGCTGCGTCCTTCCTGCTCTCGTCTTCTCTCTTGGTATTATTGTTGACATCTTATGGTTCCTTTTTTTCGCCGTTTTTTTTCTGAGTTAGTCGACTGTGCTAATATGGTTTATTTCCCTTCGGCTTTTTGGATGTTTGTACGCCTATTAGTGTTCATTTTACGCTGGCAAGTCTCCGTATTGTGGTAGGAAACACGTCCGCGCGAAGACTCGCCATGGGGACTTTATTTTGGCAAGAATCGATCGGCACCCGCGTGTCTTTGTTTCTTGCTTTTGTCTCCTTGTTTCTTGCCCTTATGCCGTTATTGCTTACCATCGTTTTCCTTATCTCTCACATCCTGCCCTGCTCTCATTTTTTTTTCTGTTTCTTACCATAGTCTCTCATTTTCTTGTTTTTCTTTGTTTCTTGTCTCATATATCCTGATTACTTGCTTTCTCCTCTTTCTTCCGCAGCTGAACCTTTTCTCTCTCCTCCAAATACCCCCACGGAACTCCCTAGAAGAGAAGGGAAAGAGAGGGGGAACTTGAACATCCGTCTCTCAGTGAAACTTGTCATCTCATCCCCCTTTGCTTGTATCTCAGCTGAAACCCCTAGTCTCCTCCTCTTCCTCTCCCCCTCATCTTCCTCCTCCTCCGATTTCTTTTTCTTACCCCATTCCCATTATCCAACTTTCGTCTTCTCTTATATTCAGATAGTTCGCCTCCGTCGGATCCCATCCGGACTTTATATTTATCACGCGTTAAATTGTGACATTATCTTGTCGAAGGGGTTCTCGGGAGAAAGAAAGAAATAAAGAAAACATAGAGAAAGAGAAAAAGAAAGGAGAGAAACAAAAGGAAAAATCGGGAAGCATCATAAGTCGCAAGAAAACAAAACAACCTCTGAGGGGGATTTCGAAGCTCGGAGGAAATGTTGAGGTTTTAGACAGCGGTTTTAAAAGACGTGTAAGACGGTTCTTTTTCTTAACGTTGGAAAAAGAAAGAGGGCACAGATAAAGAAATGAGATCTTGGTGCGCGCGCGTGTGTGTAGGTAGGAAGGTAAGTAAGTAAATAGGTAAGTAATCGATGGTGAAAATTAGAGGGTTGAGTAGGAGGGTGAACAATGTAAGGGTGGGGTTGAGAGCTTGAAGTTAAGTGGAGTAGATTAGAATTTTTCGATGCGAGAGGAACAGAGAGCACATAGAACACGGTGAGCTTTCGTTATAGTTCGTCCGTCGAGTTGGATAAATATTGTATTATCCTTTTAGCTTATTGTTGGCATAAAATATTGCGTTATTTAGATTTTGCTGATATTGAATTTTGAATTCTTGTATTGGAGGGTTGTTATGAGGCCGCACCCTTTCGCGCACCCGCCAGCCTCCCCCTTTCCCCTAGCCTTGACCCTCACACTTCCATTTCCCTTACGTAATCTCGCCCTTCCTTCGGCGCATTCTTCCCGGCTCGCTCGCTCTTTTTACCCTTCCCTTCTCCTGATAGCGTGGTGGATACTTCGGCGATTTCCTCGTCTCCTGGTGTGTGTTGCCAGAGTTCTTTCTCTGCGATATTTTGTATTTCATCTTGTGTGTGATATTTTGTTTTACTCAGCCATTCGTTTTATTGAATGTTCTTTTTCCGTGTGAGCTGAATATCTTCATCTTCTGAACTGCATATCTTCATCTTCCTTTACTCGTAAATTCATTTTCGTGAATTCCTTTTATCCTTGACTCATCCTTCTGTTCATCATTCTTGTTCCAGGTCCTTCTCACCTCATTTTACCCACTCTTCCTCAGTCAGTTTTATCCTTCTTTTTTATCCTTCCATTTCCCTTCTTTCTCGTTCAACCATATTTTCTCCATTCATAATCTGAGAACCTTGTCCCGCCGCCGGACCTTTCTTTTCGCCTTCTTTGCTCTTTCATTTCCCCCTCTCCCCTTTCACCCCCATCCCTCCTGTTCTGCCCCTTTTCAACCGATTCGCGTAATGTCTCTCCCTCCCCCACCCGTTCCCCCCTTTCCCTCACCCATCTCCCACGTTGATGAGTCATCCACGGGGGAACCATAAAACAACCTGTATGGCTTGAATACCCCCCCATACCCTCTCCTCCCACTCCTGCGTCCTCCCCACTGCCCTTCTCCCCCCCACACGCCCCTCTCCCCCCACACTCCCTTCTCTCCCCACACGCCCCTCTCCCCCCACACGCCCCTCATCCCCCACACGCTCCTCTCCCCCCACACTCCCCTCTCCCCTCTTCCTCTTACCTTCCCCTCCTCCCCAAGTAATCTGCGAGGGAGTGCCGCCAATTTACCCTTTGATACCAGGAGTGAGGGGAAGTAGGGAAGGGGACGCGAAAAAGAGGGATGTGAGGCGTACTTTTTTCGCCTATTCTTCTCTTTCTCCTTCTTCGTGTTTTCATTTAGAGGGATCGAAGGACGGAAGGGGGGAGTGGGGAGGGGGGAAGCGATGGGAATACATTAGTGAGCATTGTTTAGTCTCTTGTTCGAACGAGGGTTATTTTTATGTTAATTGGCACGTGAGTCATCGGCTCTCGAGATGGGCACTAATTGTTACTAAAGTATAATGATGCGTGATTCATGCGTGCCAAGAGCAGTCGCTTGATAAGGACAAACATAGATTATTTGAACGGCTATAAAAGGTTGCCATCAGTGCACGGAGTGGATACACATTTTATGGAAATCTGACATATCAGATTACAAAGTAAACATAGAAGTATGATATACGAAGTACACGCGAAAATGCAAGATATGGGTAAAACTGAAGTGAACATATATCGCAGAATAAAAATCAAATGAGTACGATAAAGTATTATGCATTAAGTTGGAACCAGAAATAGCAAAAACACCAAACGGCCTTTGTTCAGATTTTTGTGAGATATGGATTTTTCTTTTTTCCCATTTCAAACCTGCCATTCCCCTTGAAAGCCAAGACGGCGAAGCAGCGAGCGCGTGCCTGTACCTGTTTTTGTGTTGTGTAATCTGTGAGCTTGTTTTGTTGCGGCTGCATAAATCATCGTGTCTTGAATTATTTCACTTACGTTTAGTGGGAACGTCATCTGATATCTTTATTTCTGCCTTTCTCTTTTCTTTCTTCTCTCTTATATATATATATATATATATATATATATATATATATATATATCTGTGTGTGTGTGTGTGTGTGTGTGTGTGTGTGTGTGTGTGTGTGTGTGTGTGTGTGAATGATTCCTAACCTTCTGAAAGTGCGCAGAATTCTAGCTGTGCATTGGTGATCATATTTAGAAGAAATTTCGTCATAGAAACTTATGAAGCTGTGAATATGGACATATATATATATATATATATATATATATATATATATATATATATTCGTTATATTATCCAGTATTTATGCGTTGGTAAAGCAACAGAAAGTTTGCGAACTCCACTCCCCAGTGTAGAAAAAAACACATGGCCGCTGATCAGTGTTCTTGCACAAATTTATCAGGAGGAATGTGGCATCTGCGTTGCTACTTCCGTTTTTCCGCTCGTCTACTGTCGTTTGCCCCGGGGCTGTCCCTCTCTCCTTGCTTCACGCTACGCCGCCCGGGAGACGCTGCCGGATCGCCTATGCACGTTCAGGAAACTCCTTTCATTCGGCTGATGAATCCTCTGCTTAGACGGCCAACCACGGCATGTGTTTTCATAGTTATGTTTTTGAGTTTTATTTCTTCTAAGTTGCACAAAGCTCTCTCTCTCTCATTCTCCCTCTCTCTCTCATTCTCCTTCTCTCTCTCATTCTCCCTCTCTCTTTCATTCTCCCTCTCTCTCTCATTCTCCCTCTCTCTCTCATTCTCCCTCTCTCTCTCATTCTTCCTCTCTCTCTCATTCTTCTTCTCTCTCTCATTTTCCCCCTCTCTCTCATTATCCCTCTCTCTCTCATTCTCCCTCTCTCTCTCATTCTCCCTCTCTCTCTCATTCTCCCTCTCTCTCTTATTCTCCCTCTCTCTCTCATTCTCCCTCTCTCTCTTATTCTCCCTCTCTCTCTCATTCTCCTTCTCTCTCATTCTCTCTCTCTCTCTCTCTCATTCTCCCTCTCTCTCATTCTCCCTCTTTCTCTCTCTCTCTCTCTCTCTCTCTCTCTCTCTCTCTCTCTCTCTCTCTCTCTCTCTCTCTCTCTCTCTCTCTCTCTCTCTCTCCCTCTCCCTCTCCCTCTCCCTCTCCCTCCCTCTCTAATTTCGTTTGTGTGTAAGTGTCTTAGCTAACTTGAACCTCATTACAATATCTTTTACATAGCTTCAAGAGCTTTGGCGTGATAGTATAGATAGGTTTGTAGTTGATAATCGTTGGTTGGCTTTGGTTCACTTTGGGAGGAGACGAAATGGCCTGGAGGTAAGGGTGCGCCGCAGGGGAGCAGGAGCCCTCTGTGTTAGAAGAAAGTGTTCTAAGCGAGGGAGTAGGTTGGGATGAAAAGGTAATATGTCAGAAAGTGTTCTAGGCGAGGGAGTAGGTTAGGATGAAAAGGTAATATATCAGAAAGTCGTGCTATGTAAGGGAAGAACACGATTCACTTGATAGTATATTGTTGCATGATAAAAGTACAGTCAATCGGGTAACTATAGCGTGTATACACACTTAAACAGTATGTTTTTGGCTATACATATAGTGATGCGTGCTTCTGTATAGAGTAGGAAACAGCAGATACCAGGGAGAGGAAGAGGGAGAAGCCCCAGAGAGAAAGAAGCAGCAAGTGTGGAGGGACCGTAGCAGAGAGCAGGTGCTGTGCGGAAGCGAGCCGTCTGACAGACATGCTGTGGACCCCCGCGTCCTTTTGATGTATGGGAGGAAGGGAGAGTGGAGCAGGGACAGGCGGGCGCAAAATCCTTCTAGAATTGCGGAAGTGTGTAGGTTTTGTGTTCCACATGATCCGTATTTTTTAAATCAGATACTCGAGTTTTTTTTAAGGCTTGTGCCATACACAACCACTTCTTCCCTGCCAGTGTTATTCTTCGTCTGACTCCCAGACTGCCAAAATAATATGCATCACTATTGAAAGACGCCTGTGATTGCTTGCTCGTTTTATGACAACAGCCGCGCGGTTTAACGACCTAAAATTGTTTTGTAGGCACGCACCCGAGGGCGAGCTGCACTTCTCTCGCCTGGCAATCGCGTGCCCTAGTGTAAGATGAATAAACAGTGAGTTATCCTTTTCTGACTCATGTCAGAGTCGTGCTGTTGGTGAATTTCATTATTTTGTTTTGTTGAATCCTTAATTTTCAGTCTTACTGATTATTTTTTATTGGTTTGTTTGTGTTCTATTCAGGTAAGATGTGCATATTTCCCGGCAGCATGAACGCCAGGAAGCAACAAAGTTTTAACAGTCTGGCTCGAAGTAGCTGAGTTCATTAGGGCTGTCATGAGCTTGACCAATATTTCTGTCTTGTTAGGGTGGCTGCACCTACCTGAATTGACCATTCGCCCTCTTGTGCCTTTGACCTTTTGTCGTTATTGCTTGTTATATCTTCGGGCTCCCTGCAACCTCATTTTCCACCTCTCTGTTTTATCTATCTCCCAGAGGAGAAAAAAAGAGCGAAGGGAATGAGACAGATACACTTGGATATATATGCTCACTCTGGTTCAGTTAGTTTATGTGACGTTCCACTGTTTGCTTGCTACTGTGCAGAGAAAGAGTTGTAAAAATCTCTTGGTTCATCAAGGGGAATTGAACGAGGGGAGAGATACTGTAGCCTGAGAATCACTGGCATGTTTACCTTGGCCTCTTATTGAGACGTGAGCTCTGACGCACGGATTTTCTCTCTCTCTCTCTCTCTCTCTCTCTCTCTCTCTCTCTCTCTCTCTCTCTCTCTCTCTCTCTCTCTCTCTCTCTCTCTCTCTCTCTCTCTCTCTCTCTCTCATATTCTCTCTCTCTCTCTCTCTCTCTCTCTCTCTCTCTCTCTCTCTCTCTCTCTCTCTCTCTCTCTCTCTCTCTCTCTCTCTCTCTCATATTCTCTCTCTCTCTCTCTCATATTCTCTCTCTCTCTCTCTCATATTCTCTCTCTCTCTCATATTCTCTCTCTCTCTCTCATATTCTCTCTCTCTCTCTCTCTCATATTCTCTCTCTCTCTCTCTCATATTCTCTCTCTCTCTCTCTCTCTCTCTCTCTCATATTCTCTCTCTCTCTCTCTCATATTCTCTCTCTCTCTCTCTCATATCTCTCTCTCTCTCTCTCATATTCTCTCTCTCTCTCTCATATTCTCTCTCTCTCTCTCATATTCTCTCTCATATTCTTCTCTCTCTCTCTCTCTCTCTCTCTCTCTCTCTCTCTCTCTCTCTCTCTCTCTCTCTCTCTCTCTCTCCTCATTCTTCTCCTCCTCCTAGTCCTTCTCTTCTTTAGCTGCTGCTCCTCCTCCTCCTCCTCCTCCTCCTCCTTCTTTCTTGTTTTCTCTCTTTCTCTTTCTCTTTTTCTTTCTCTTGTCTCTTGTCTCTTACCTTTCCCTGCATTACTCCCTCGCTCATCCTATCCTTTGCCTGTGCATGCCTGCATGCTTACAGGCACGCTTGAATACCACACGCCATTATCATAATTTATGTTAGACATGATGCAATACTTTGTAAACTAAGAGGAAATTAACACTGAACGGCTATACGAAAGCGGTGCATCGCCGTTTATGAAAATCTTCCCAGACAACACATCACCTTGGAACTACAGCTTTTGTTTGCTGTTTTTCGTAGTTTTTCGAGTTCGTAGCATTACAGTCATTTCCGGGGAAATGTTTCAAGGTGGTGACAGTGGGTTTGTTTACTGGGTTATTATAAAATTTCTTGTTTTATTTTTTCAGCTTGGGAAAGGTTGGACCGCGTTAAAAAATGTTCGGCATGAATATGGGTTATTATTGATATAAATATTATCATCATTATCGTTGTTTTGTTACTGTTATTTTCATCATTATTATTTTTGTTGTCATCGTCGCCGTCGTCATCATCATTCGTCAATTACTGTAATTATCCTTAATGCCAGGTATTGCAATATATTGATTAATTCTTGAAATAGTTAATTAAGGAAGGAAAGCAAGATCAATCAGAGTGCCGCCAAGGACGACCGCAATATTGACACTGACTGTTTGTGATGCTCTCTGTAGGGCTGACATGTA
>NC_061834.1:24948537-24951037 GCF_019202785.1 Penaeus chinensis | reverse complement strand
GCAATTAGCTCCTTAGTTGGACTTAACAAGCACGTGATTTTCTCTTGTCCAGACACACACAGGAATACACACGCATATACTAAAAGAAGCGCACATACCCTCGCACCCCTACACGCACACTCATATGCTCGTTTCGCTCTTCTCTTAACAAAGATACATGCATACTGTATATGAAGCATTTTTTTCTAGCGTCTCCCTTCTTCCAGAATAACCTTTGCTCGTGTAATTATCAAAAAAGAGGTCTTATGCCTGCAGTATAATCTTGTTTTCAGAGAATCCTATAATCTTCAAAAAAAAAAAAAAAAAAATTTAATCCTTACACGAGTGGTAACAAATGATGACGTTGGGCGGAATAGTGACGGAAGAGCGAAACAATATGAGGCATTATTAAGACGTTCCAAGAAAGAAGGAATAAGGTTTTCAGAGGTAAAAGCGCAGTTCTTCATTGTCGCGGGGGAGCAGAAAAGAAATAGGTTTTCGGAAGACAGGTAAAGTTAGTCATGCGCAAAGGACAATGCAGTGTACTTTTGCAAGACAGTATACGTTAAGACCATTACACCGAGGTACCAGTGTTTGATCACTATTGGTGGTGCTGTAGAGGGCACAATTTTGGTGCAGTCCTGGCAGTACTGTATAAAAAGTTTCTTCAAGGGAAACTTTTCAATATAGTCGAGTGCATACAAATTATTGTTAGTAAAGTATGGTGTTTTGATATATGTCACTTATTATGCAGCATCCCTTTTGCGTGACATTCGGAAATCAGTTGTTTCGAAAAGCTATCCATCGATGCCTTGTGAGATTTTACTCTCGTTTATATATTAATTTTTTACCTACGCATTTTATATTCAAAAGAGGTATATTTACTAGCGGACTAGATAGTTTTTTTACAAAGAATAAAACCATTTCTTACAGGGACTTTGCAGTAGTGAAGGTCAAAGTTTGCAGGAATATCTTGTGTGAAGCTTTTAGGGCGATTGCAGTGTGTGCAGTTACAGGATGGGTGTGGTACGGCGGAGGTGGATGCGGTGTTGCAGACCCATTATGCAGGGTAATGCTGGCATACGGCATCATTAGCCCATCATTATTCATGAAGATCATTTTTTTCTAATCTTAATAAAAAAATTATTTTTATATTTCCATTTTCCTTTTCGATTTCAAGATTTGATGTATATATTTTTTTCTTCGTTGATCTAATTTCACTTGCGTTGTTTATAAATTATTTTGTTTTCTATTTTTGTTTGAAGAAAAAATGCATATAGTTTATTTGAAATTTAATTATAGAATACGTTATACATGCTCATTTCACATGGAAAAAAATGATTTCCAAGTTTCCCACCCATGCTGAGAGAAAAGAAATCCGTATTCACTCAGAAACATCATCAACTTCCCTAAAAGGCCTTACAAGTGCAAATGGCGTGAGTGTTAGTTCCAAGAAGCGTGAAGCCTCATCCTGCTGACGTCACGCACGCTCCAGCGATCAAGGCCTCTTTAAAATGACGGAAACCTCGGTCGCTCGCTTCAAGGCGGGTTGTCCTCGCCGGCCGAAGGCGGAATGAGGAATTTACAAGGAGAGGTTACAGTGTTCGAGATGTACGGGATGTTCAGGAAGATGTATGAGCTTCTTTTGTAGCGGCTTCATGCTCGGCTCGTGGGAGCTCGGGCGTCATGTGAGCTTTATTCGGTTAAGTTTTTCTCCGGATATTGCTAATACTCTTTTTTATTACCCAGTCGCCACGGAAAGGGGAGAGCAGCCGTTGTTTGCAGGCGAACGAGTACGCAATGATGCTCACCATGTGTTCACCACCATTTGTACCTTTAGCATGCCGAGACCACCAGCTAACCAACCAAACATACCCCCCCCCCCCTCACACACAGATACACATACACACACGTACGCACACACGCACACACAGAGCCCGCCGTCTCGCGTCAAGCCCATTTCGGCGATGACATAAACCGCGATGTGATTACGGGCGCGCGGGAGGTATGTTAGTGGCCTCGTATTCGCCGCAAGGTGTGGGCGGCCGGGATCAGGGGATCGTGCATAATTAGTCATAAATAGACAGCGATGAGCTATAACCGTAAGGCAGATTATCTTGACCCGCGTGTTGCCCCTACTCCCCCTCTCTCTTCTCGCCCTCCCTTCTCCTTTCTCTTTCCTTGCCCTAACCTACCCTTCTCCTTTCTCTTTCCTTGCCCTAACCTACCCTTTACCTTACCCCACACCCTTTCCCTTCCCGTTCCCTTACCCGTCCTCCCTTTCCTTCTCCGTCTTTTGCCGTCATTACCCAATTCTGCCTCGATGGTGACCTTTGGCACATCCTTGACACGCGGCTCTCGGCGGGGAACGCCGGAGATGCGAACAGATTTATGCTGATTGTTTTTCTGTTGTCTCGGTTTCGCCCTCGGAAGGAGTCACGCGTTTGCCTGTAGATGTACGGATTTCAGATGCCAGCGTTATTCAGTCGGAAGGCCGGAGGGGATGTTATATTTTCTTTTC
>NC_061834.1:24933537-24941037 GCF_019202785.1 Penaeus chinensis | reverse complement strand
TGCTTTAACATCGAACACTTAAGGTCATTAAAGTTCATAGTACTTACTGCGAGTGTGTCGCGGAAGGAAGGCAGAGGGGGAGGGAGAGGAGATCTGTGGCGGGGATAAAGAAGACGAGACGCTTCGCCCCGTGAGCTTGAAGGGAGTTCTTTGTATGTCGAATCCCCTCCATTGATTATTATGCAATGCCGCGGAATCTTAATTGTGTGTCATGTACAAGGAGCTTTCTTTAGGGAGGTAGAACGTCGCACACAGAGGGAACGGGTTGCAAGTTATGTGCACGTGTATATATAGCGCTGTTCTCCGCTATTTGTACTGTAAGCGTTGGTTGCAAAGTTTTTGTTTGGCAAGTGTCAGAGGTTAACCTGTTGTGAGAACCGAAAAGCTCTGAGTTATGAGAAGGAGGAGGAACGCGACGACGAAGACATTCAGTGTATTTTTCCTGTGACCTTTTCAGTCCATCTGGGAATTCTTTGCTTATATGATTATATCGTATTTTTCCTTCTGAATAAATCCCAACCGAATGAGTTTTCTTGCTTAAAAAAATATGATGAGTCACAGTGACTGTTTATGGATATTGATAACGACATGCAAGAGGAAAAAGGTTTCTCTGCTCCTCCGTCTCCTCCTTCTCCCTCTCTGCTTACCTCTTTTCTACGCCTCGCTATATGCCCATCCCTTCGTTTCATAGTTCTTGTAACCGTATAGTGGGAAATCCGATAACAAAATCTCACTTTCCCTTTGGTAATGAAGATACCATCGATCCTGTGTTGCATTCGCGCCAGCCACACTTGAGATGAGAGGATACCCCTGTCGAAGCCATATAGTGCCAGGTGTACTCGGTGAAATAGCCTACCTACTGAGGCGCCATGACGGAAATCTGCAGGGAAGGAACATCCGAATGTTGCGTAAGACCTAATCTGGTTACTAACGCGCCTTTACAGTCAGGAAGATTCATTCGCTATCTTAAGTTTTGAAAACTCAGAACTGGAGCAAGATCTATCGAAATTGATTCTGACTTTTGAACGTAGTTGATTCTTCCCGCATTGAGAAATTCTGTTTTTTGGAAGACGAGATGGGAAGGTGTTAGTGAATATTTCTTGAAATGGAACGTAGATGCTTTCCATTTAAAGGATGGTTTGTTTTAGGTTACCAGTCGAGACCTTTCTCCCCCTCTTTCGCAATCTATGTGCAGATTTTCTTTGCAGTCTGTCGCGGTGTATAAAGAAACGTTCACATCTTGGTAGACTGCTTTTATAAAGGAGTAAAGGGGTTAGGAACTATCTTCTAGGTCATCTAAGATTCTATCGCATTAGGAAAGCGGCAACATAAGCCAGTGCCGAGGAAGAGATTCTTTCTCTGTTGGACATGCGTTTACAGCGATAAACCTGCGCATCCGGTTGACTTTTTTTCTTCCTTTTTATAAAGTGATTTGAACACGTGAGTAGCGATGCCGCGTTGTATTCGCTTAATTTCCCATTGTAGCATTACTGATAGGTACGGAGTCGGGGATGGGTATTTTGTATAACTAGAGCTAATGATAATGTTTATTATTAATGTTGTCATCACCCGCTTCATGTTCACTTGATTATGCCAAAAATATAAATTGATAATTATAGGTGATTATAATTGTTAGCAGATTATTGTTTATTTGTTTTTATCTTATAGACTATCTTATTGTTTGAGATATGGAAGAAAACAAAAGAAAGGGTTGACATGCACGCGATGATGTGCTGCGGCAAAAAGGGGTCAGAGGAAAAGATTAAGATACTGGTTGTGTTTATAGGACACCCAGGGGTGGAAAATGCATTTAGAGAATATACGACTATGGCAAGTTCTGTTTCCCTAATCATGGCAACTTGTCATAGTTTGTCTTGACAGTTCATATATTCATTTACATTTGCAAGCTTTAAAAAACAGTAATGCCTGTGCACATGCATGCATATGCAAGCGTAACTTGGAATATACCAGTAATAGTACTGGTTGGGAGAAACACTGCCAAATGATTTTAAGTGTCATCCTCGACATGACTCGACAATAAACATTATTCGTTGTCCGGGAATTTCTGAATATTTTTTTTTGTACCAGTATGTGCGTGTTTTTATGCAGTTGCTAATAATGTGTCAATCGCATTTTGATGCTGAAATGTGTGTTGTAGAAGTGAACGAAAAGGCACTCAGTCCTTATGGTTAATGTGGCTTTAGACTGAGATGGGAGAGGCCCTCATTAAAGTGCCCGTAGTGGCGCGAGGTGATGGTGGGTACTTGTGGACTACCACTAGGCGGCAGTGCCATAGGTTAGGATTGTATAATGGCAGAGGTAGTGCTAGCAGTGTATAATGACAGAGGTATTGCCAGCAATATATAATGACAGAGGTAGTGCCAGTCTTGCCTAATGTCATAGGTAGTGCCAGTAGCGGATGATCCCATAGCTGAAGTGCCTCCGTGAATAATAGCGGTGGTCCATTAGTCCTGTTGATGGAGCGTGAGATTATCTTTTGATTGAATGGTCTGATTAGGAATGCCGGTGTCAGCAATCATGATGGTGGTGGCAAGGGTCATGACGCCGAAGTTATGATGGCAGTAGGTGTCGGCTCGGGGCCTCAAGGCCTGAGTTATGATGGTGGCAGCGAGGCCGTGGTGGTGATGGTGGGGGTGGGTTGTTGGAAGTGACGTTCTCATGGCTGCAGCACAGAGAAGCCTTGATCACTCGAGGGGATGGGCCTCTATTAGGTAGCGCAGTGAGCTCTGGTTAAGGGAGCTTAAAGAACCTATTCACGGCGTGCTATGGAATTCAGCAGTCGTAAAGCGATGACTCAGATGGCGACAGGGACGAGGGGGGTAGGGAGCGCGGATACAGTGAATGAGGTGGGCATATTGGGGCAGCCATTCACTAAATTTTTGGCTTTGTCCCGTAAAGAAATTACGAAGGTAAGCTCCCCTTCTCTCTCTCTCTCTCTCTCTCTCTCTCTCTCTCTCTCTCTCTCTCTCTCTCTCTCTCTCTCTCTCTCTCTCTCTCTCTCTCTCTCTCTCTCTCTCTCTCCCTCTCCCTCTCCCTCTCCCTCTCCCTCCCCCTCCCTCCCTCTCTCTCTCTCTCCCTCTCCCTCTCTCTCCCTCCCTCTCTCTCTCTCTCCCTCTCCCTCTCTCTCCCTCTCTCTCCCTCCCTCCCTCCCTCCCTCCCTCCCTCCCTCCCTCCCTCCCCCTCTCCCTCTCCCTCTTTCCCTTCCTCCCTCCCTTTCTCCCTCTCCCTCTTTCCCTTCCTCCCTCCCTTTCTCCCTCCATTCCCCTATATTCTCGCCGCCCAACCTCCTTCCCTCTCTTATTCCATCTCTCCCCCCACCCCCTCAGTCTGCCTCAGGCGCCCATGAGCAAGCACGTTAAACTGATACCTGGCCAGCCACGTGACGCAGAGAGCTGAAGGACTGATTCAGCCTAAATCATCATCCTCATTAAGAGCACCCTTGCATAGAGCAACATTGCAAGGGGGAAGGAGAAGGAACGGCGGTTTTTGCATGCCAATGTTTATCTCACAAGACGGCGGCTGTCTGCGCGCTGCCGTTGATGTGTTGGAGGGTGGAGGGTGGAGGGAAGGTTGCACAGGTAGTTTGACGTCATTGTTGGGGAGGGAGTTACAACTTGGAGGCTTTTTGTTAGGGAGGGCGATAAAGATAGTAAGTTTTGAAGTAGTTTTTTCACAAATTTGGTCGTTTTTGTTTCTTGCGAAATACATATCGGGTTTCCTCATGATAATGCCCGTCTGTATTGTTGGTGAATTTGCAGAGAACGAATTATCTGTTACTAATTAAGATTTTGTAATAGGGTTGTACTGTGAAGGAGGAGCTCGCGATACCTTGCGATATGGTTCAGTGGCAAGTAGCCGTGCGGCATGAGCGATATTCTGACCAGGCGTTCGGGACTGATGGCAGGCTGGGGAAGAGGTGATAACGTGGGATGTTGTGGTGATGACGGTGGCATTAGGGCCGTCAGTTTTTGTTATATTTTGAAACTGAGTTAGCTGACCCGCTGCAATGGACAGATGATTCGTGACGCGGCGATTGTGCCGCAAACCGTGTCGCCGGAAATATCGTGACGGCTTTATGTAGTAGTAAAGGGCGAGCACCATGTATGGGGCGTGTATAACTAAGTGCACGTGTGTGTGTGTATGTGTGTGTGTGTGTGTGCGCGCGCGTGTGCAAGAGAGAGAGAGAGAGAGAGAGAGAGAGAGAGAGAGAGAGAGAGAGAGAGAGAGAGAGAGAGAGAGAGAGAGAGAGAGAGAGAGAGAGAGAGAGAGAGGGAGGGAGGGAGAGAGAGAGAGGGGGGGGGGGGGGTACTCGCAAGGTATGGAGCCTGGCATTCGTGTACCAGGAAGTGCGTTGTTGCCAGTTATGCCAGTCATAGACCGCAGACTTAACATTCGAAGAAAATATCCGATTTTTTCCCACCTTCAGTTGGACGCGCTTTGGCGCTTGCCAAGAGTCCGAGTGCCACTGGAGAAGCGCCATGTTTGATAAGTGTGTGCAGTCAGGCAGACAAGGCGCCAAGTCACTCCGGGAAGTAATAATATGGTCAGACATATTCGAACGGTGTCATGCACTATCGTCTCATGACCTGTCATGAGTCATTTTCACACCTTCGCCAGTTACGGTTTAGGAAAATGAATAAGCCTCTGTCGTATTTTGTTCGGTAATACTTGCACAGTGTGCCCGCGATGCCTTCGGACGACGAAAGAGTATGGTGATAACAACGAGATGAGTAGTGGAGAGCCCTAAATGTCTTGACGACTCGGAGATCGAAGGAGATCGAATATGTCTGTGCACGCAATGCTTTCACGATGTATCTGCGGACCGGGAGATGCTGGAGGCAGTGTGTTGGCTCGGAACATTGCGGAAGGGGACGTGAAGGCATGTGGCATCACGCGGCGCGGCGGGGAAGGTCTTGACACTGACGCGACGGGGAATGCCAAATGAAGAGGGTTTCTATATTCCTGAACTTTCGCCTCGATTGTATGTTATAGTTCATCACTTTGTATTAATTTAATAACCCATGTCCGGGTACGAAGAGAGACTGGAGCTGCCGACGACATCGCACTCACGACGGGCCTTGCCCCCCTTCCCCGACATATCACGCCCGGATGTAAAGCCTGACGTGACTGTCACCCCTGCGCTAAGTGGCAGCCGGCGAGGAGGCGATTACGAGAGATTATCATCATTTGCGGTAATGAGTGATTGTTTTTCGCTGCGGCTTGTACAAACGGTGAGACATGTTGGTGCTTAAGCTTTTAGCAGAGTCGCATTAATATTATCGCAAGCTATGAACAGGGCGATAAAGTCGAGCCTAATGGCGAATGTGTGTGTTGAGAAAAAAGCTTAAGGGGCATGGTCTTCAGGGTTGACGTTGGGGTGCGTATAAAAAGTGGGCAGGGGAAAGGGCGTCTGGGCGGTCGGGTGGCCGGATGGTTACATAGGCGTGCCAACGGGAAGTTGAATACTATTATAAGAGTGACTCTGACGTATCCATCACGTTTTTGCAATATCGTAGCCCTAGATATGCCTACTGATGACCGCTGGGAAAAGCCGCAAAACCGTAAGTCCTGTCCGCAAATTTACTGACACTCGCAGCTTATTTATAAGGGTTTTAAAAAGCCAAGCAGGGCAAAGCGTTTTGTATGGGACGAACACCATGGGTGGGGATCCAGGCCGCAGAATAGGGGCTTCGGCCGCTGTGGTGAATGGTGATTGTGCTGATCCGTAGAAGGCTGTAGGCCTACGTATCCTTGGAAGCTACGATGTCTTGTCCATCAGTTTAGGATGAGGCACACCTGAATATATATACATGCATATGTTTTACTTGTGTATATGATCTATGTATACCCAGTACATATTTGTATATATTTTTAATTATATCTTGTATTTACATATGATAATCAATTCCGCATTATCTGGTAACTGTAATTTCGTTACAGACGTCAAAAATCATTAACGAACAATGTGTATATTGGCAGAACGTTACACTATTATATAACTTCTTAAAGGGTGAAAGGCAGAGACGAAACGTTCGGAAGTGAAAAACTCGGCCGTAAACATACCGAGTGTGTCCATGCGGCAAGCTGCACAAAGAAGTTCTACCACCGAAAAGGAAATCAGGCTCTTGGTAGACAAATGCCTGTTGAATTGATTTTTCTTTCAAAGAATCACATTTAAATCCTTTCTGGTATGAGGAATCCAACCCGCATAACCTAATGACCCAAGTATGTGAAGTACGACCGCGGGCTGAGGGGGAGGCGGGGGGCGATGTAGGCCACTGTGTCTTCAGAGCGGAGCTGTGTCGGCGGAGAGTCGCTGAGAGGCCGCCGACGCTCTGGTCGTGCCGGACTCGTCCCATCCTCCGTGTCTCGCCCATCGCCCGGCCCCATAAGCTCCCGGACTAATGTAGAGATGAATGTATATCATATATATATATATATATATATAGAGAGAGAGAGAGAGAGAGAGAGAGAGAGAGAGAGAGAGAGAGAGAGAGAGAGAGAGAGACAGGAAGGAAGATCTTGCAGGATCCGGGCCTATTACCCCGATTAACTGCCGGACAGACCCTTGCCTAGGCCTACAAGCAAAGGAAGTGAGAAGTCCATGGTCACCCATAGCGCCCCCCGCCGCCCGCCGAGCCGCCCCGGGTCACTGGCCTCCCATACCTGTTGCCCCCCGCCTCCCTCGCCACCCAGTGCGCACCTTCGCCTTTCCAACATAGTTATTGAAAGTTACTCGACCGCGAGTCCATAATCCGTGGAACGCGATGAGACGAGTGTGAAAGAGTAGGGATTCTGAAGTTTTTTTATTTGGACTTGTTTTGGAATCAGTTAGAGGGTAATTTCTATTTTCTATAAGAAAATAGGAATGTGCTGATAGTGGAAATGTTCAAAAATTATTTATAAATTATACATTCTTTTGGCGTGGAGGGTGGGATGCATACAAGGCCCTCGCGCAAAGAGATCAAGCAATAATAGATATCTGATGGTTTTATTATGCAGTGTTGCAGCGAGCATGATGTTGTGCTTTTCAATCCACTTGCCTTTGAGGGGCGGTTGTTTACGCTTACCATCTTGGGTTGCTCGTCCGCGGCGGAGTGGGAGTCAAGAGGGGTCGCAGTTATTACTCCTAGACGCAGTTGTTACTGGATTACGCTATTTCCGTTTTGATTACACTGCGATTTATCACGATTAATTGCCGTCGCGCGCTGTCCTTGCCTTGTTAGGAGTGGAAGGATTGATGGTGTCTCAATTTGAACGCGCCGAGTCATCTTGCTTTCTCTATATGTAGTTTTATGTAGATTTGTTTATTAAGTGATATTTATGATTTTACTTATATGTTCTTTATTTATTTAAGCATCATGTTTTATTATAGAAAATCGATTAAAAAATGAAAGTTGCGGGTCGAAGAGAAATACAAGGAACAAGGAAAGAAGGAAGGCCAAAGAGAGGAAGAAGGGAAGGGAAATAGGGAAGAAA
>NC_061834.1:24921037-24926037 GCF_019202785.1 Penaeus chinensis | reverse complement strand
GCATATGTTGCACAATCAACTATCAGCACTGGCGCTTAGTATCGCACGTAACTCGGAGCGCACATAGTCAGTTGAATAGTTGCCTATGATTTCTGAGAGCGTGTTTGGTCGGCATGATCTCTGCGTGCGCCGTAGAGCTTCCACCTTCCTGATGGCGTGACAGCTGGGTCATCTCCACGAAGCGCGTGAGATAATGGCGTGAGCGTGGCGGTGTCCGTAGCCAAGGTCGAGAAAAGGGAATAAGGAAGGGACGAGCAGAACAGCACAGCTCCGGCGTCCGTACGCTGTATTGATAATTGCAGACGAAGTTAGCACGGCGGAGTGTGTGTCTGTGTGTGTGTGGGGGGGGGGGGGGGGTCCTGCGGCCTTGGACAGGTCTTTTACATCGAGGCACCACCGGATGTTGCGGCGTCTCAGTGTTATCAGCAGCAAAAATAAGTGTGTAAATAAATAAAGAATTTCGGTAGCGTATTCCTTTTTTATTTTCAGTATTTCGTCAACAGTATCATGATTGCTATCGTCGCTGCATCACCATCGTCTTCATTATATTATTGTTATCCTTAATGGCTTTTCACCATATAATTTTGATAATTGCCATTATCATTATCAAGTTTTTTTTTCCATCCTGGCCATGTGGTTTCGAATCCCTTGTCATTGGAGGATGAGAGCTTAATACCGTGTTTAACCTTGATGTAACCTTGATGAAAGAGTTTTTATGTTTGTGTGTGAAACCAAAGACAAAATAGGTAAATAATATCTAGTAAATCGCAATTTAGGCTTAGTTTAAAGTACAAATCAGGTTTTTAGTGTTCCAGTGTCAGCGGGACAGAATTTTACCTCGCTAAAGCCACAGTATCACGTGACCATTATAGGTATTTTTAGAACCTCAAATTACACTGCGGCAGAGTTATCGTGAGCCTGGACAAGGGCAGGGGTATGCGGCCCACCACACGCCAGGCTTATCTTTGTGTATAAAGTCTAGATAAACTCAAGCAAGAAAAAGATTCTTTATTACTTCAGCCAAATGAAGTTTCCTTGGTTAAAGTACGCGAAAGGTTGTGTGTGTGTGTGTGGGGGGGGGGTAGACAGACAGAGAGTGGAGAAAAAGCCAAAGCGAGAGAGAGAGAGAGAGAGAGAGAGAGAGAGAGAGAGAGAGAGAGAGAGAGAGAGAGAGAGAGAGAGAGAGAGAGAGAGAGAGAGAGAGAGAGAGAGAAAGAGAATTAGCATGCCAGTGCATTTGCGAATGAAAAGGGGTGCGTGTTTAGGGAGAGGCGCATAGGATTCGTGTTCGCTTTTTTTCTTTGCGTAGACACGAGGAGTGAAAACAGCGTAGTATTGAAACCAGTTAGAATTATTTTAATAAAAATAAGGACTCACCGGAAACGATTCATGTTAAGAATACCCTACACAAATCAGAGAAAAAAACATTAATATAGAAAAATAACGCCATACCTGTTGAATGATACATTTTGAATTCAGATACTTATCTTCATTAATTACTGAGTTGGCATGCAAGCATCCAAGCACGGACGTAGTAATCATCAACCAGGTTACCTATGACTATTGATTTACAGACCGGATGTAATGCACTGAAAGGAAGCTTGATATACTGCAGTAATTGATAGAAATATTCATATTTTGCACACTCCTTTATCAGCTTCCGGGGCGAGTATCCAGTTCATTGTCAGGGCTGATTGATTGGCAGTTGCAACCGCACACTTGGCGCTCGACACCGAGGATAGTTGATTGATCGGCGAGACTATGAATGATGTACTGAGGTCGTTCCAAATATGTACGCCACACATAGCCACGTGAACAAGTACACGTACAAATGCAGACGTAAAAAAAGACAAACAGACATACACAATCTGCATCGTTGCAGTGTTGATACTGATGATAAGCAATATCGGTTAAGTAGACTAATTATAATTATAGAATCATATGTGGCATTTCGTGACCCAGATATTCAAATCGCCTTTACCCTGGAAATTACTCGGTGCATATTGAATGAGGAAAATTACTCACTCTGACGCAATTCATAAGTGTAGCTTGAGCACTTGAGTTAATCATCAGTAATGATTTTGGGACATCATGTAACACTTTTTTGCTTTACATTTACATTGTAATGTTGTTCATGTTTTGTATTGTCCTATAGTGTTCTGTATACCAAACAGTCGAGTGAGGATGAGAGACAACTGGGTGTGAGTACGAACAAAACAGATAACAACGTCCGTTGAACATTCCCAGCTGATTCATGTGCTTTTTCTTCTTTTCTTTCTTTCTTTCTTTCTTTCTCGTTTCCCCTCTCCCTCCCTTTCTCTCCCTTCCTCTTTCCTTAGTTTTTTTTTCACGAGTGTGGAATTTGTGTAAGCTTAGGGCAGCGATTTTGATTTTCCTAACTTTTGTTTCTTGTCGCTTCGTCCTCACCCGCTAAGAAACCGTTTTCGTGGCGGAGTGTTTCCCCGCCATCCATCTCAGGGAAAGTTGCCTCGTCACAGCGTCACGGTTTCCCACTCTTGCGCCGGAGTCTTTGTCCACTACCTCTGGCGGAGCTCGGTAACCCTCTCGTGTCTTCTCTTTTGTTTTCGATCCACGGCCGTTGTTGGTTATTTCGTATGGCTACTGTTTTGCTTCTTTGTAGGTTTGCCTTGTTTCGAGTCTTTCTCTCTCTCTCTCTCTCTCTCTCTCTCTCTCTCTCTCTCTCTCTCTCTCTCTCTCTCTCTCTCTCTCTCTCTCTCTCTCTCTCTCTCTCTCTCTCGTTGACTATTTGTCTGTCGCTATATTAAGATTAATTTTTAATAGCGCTTTCATGATTCTTTTATGATGTCTGAATACACAAAAAATGTTTTTCCTAAACTTACTAAGACTAGCCAATGTCTCCCTGAACTTATACTAAGCATTGATGCGCGCTTTCCCAAGCATGTCAAATTACAAACCACTTCTTTGTTACGCAGCTGCAACGGTTTTGTTAGCGATATAGCCTGGCCCTTACACCGCTAGCCGCGAGGAGCATGCGGGCGGCCGTGCGGGTGTGTGGTCACGCCCGCGCCATGCGCTGAATGCTGTATCGCTGCCAGATACACGCTATCCATCTCCTTTATGTTACAGCCATTAGCTTGATGCAATATTACTGTAAACTTACTCACTTATTTTATCTCTATATATTTTATCTTCCCCTCCTTTCTTCCACTCTCTCTTTATTCCCTCTTGTGCTATCTATCCCCCCCGATCTCTCTCATTCTTTCTCTTTTTCTTTCTCTTTCTCTCTCTCGCCCTACTCTCCATCTTTCTCCCTCTTTCTCTCCTTCTCCCTCTTCTCCTCCGTATCACACCAGCTAGGGTAACGACGGGAGGGGACGGATTAAAGGAACTTAATGTAGCTTCACGTAATTTACCGGCGGAAAAACACCTTCGCGTCGGTGCGTTTGGCGTTCTTTGACGGCGTGCTGGGGATTGTTCATCCGAAGTCGATTTCATGGACGCAACGGTACTAGAAATCTTTTTGTTATTCATTATCGCCTATGGAATTTGAATGTGTAGAGGAAAGAAGACAAGGATTCGATCGCCCATAGCTGTTCTCGTGTGTATCGCTTGACCCGATACGACGATGTTCAGCGCAGTGAACCTTTTTCCTTCTTTCTCATCCGCGGAGGACAGCGGACATAACTTGCATTCCCTGAGGAGTTCCCCGTGACAGGGGCTCATGGATGCAGGGGAGGACACGGGTACGGGAGGGATCCTGCAGTTGTTTACTCGATCCCAAGGACAGTCATAACCGCGCAGCGCACGGGGTTTGGGTGGGTGGTAGTGTGGTGTGGGTGCCTCATTTCTTCTTATGTAATTTCAGGTTCATTTTGACATGATAATCATCATGATACTTGACGTTAAGGGTAGAGTTATCTTGTTTAGGGTAGTTAACAATTTTACATGCATAACGTGGACCAAGTCCTCTTTTTGTGATGATGATTTGCAGTTTGTACTCCGAGCTATCTAGATGCTGGGTCCGTGGATTATTTCGCTTCGAAACTTCTCTTTGAGTGACAAAATATGGAGATGCAAGTTTTGTGCACACGCCTTTTTCTCTTTTGTTAGGCGAAATATATTAGTGTTAAACTGCGCTGACCATTATCGTCTCTGCCATCTAAGAAGGTTGTTGTGCCTATGGCTCATGGTAAGGATATGGTTTGGACGTGTATGTTCAGTAAAATACATATGCGATTTATAATATATATATATATATATATATATATATATATGTATATGTATATAATATATATTTACACACACACATATTTACATATATATATTGTGTATGTGTATATATATATGTATGTATATACATATATACATATATATATATATATATATATATATATATATATATAATGTATGTATATATGTATATGTATATATGTATATGTATATATGTATATATATAAATATAATATATATATATATATATATATATATATATATATATGTGTGTGTGTGTGTGTGTGTGTGTGTGTGTGTGTGTGATAGTGTGTTAAATATGTATATGTCTGCGTGTGTATATGTATATGTCTATCTGTCTATATATACACACACTACATATTTTGATATATTGATAGATAGATAGATATATGTATATTGTGTGTGTGGGTGAAACTCTTGATCAGAACGCCACGACTTTATCCCATTCATATTAAGTCATTCATCTTGTATGTACACGTTGATTTTTTATTGTCGTTCATATATAGAGAAGGTACGACAGAGAGAAGAAGGAGGAGAGACAAGGGGAGAGGGAATGGAAGAGGGAGGAAAGGATTTAAAAACATTGACCCTGTTTGTTCCCAGTTATTGAGCTCAGGGTCCTGCCTGTCTCTGCGTGACCTGAGATTATCACAGCCGAGGAGCTTAAGGGAGGGCTTTAGCGTGATGCTTCAGTGCTGGCGGGTCTCTCTTTTACTTCTGCTGCCCTTACGCGATCAGCGTCGATACTGGAAAGACAGGTGGCTGCT
>NC_061834.1:24913537-24916037 GCF_019202785.1 Penaeus chinensis | reverse complement strand
TGCATCCTAACTCTTCTCTTTTACAAATAGAAATCTGATTGGCTGTTGGGGTAATTACAGTACGCATTAATAAGAGCGAGGAAAACGGCGGGTGTGACCGCAGGATTTACGTTAGGCAGAGCTGGTTGTTCACGGACTCCGTACACCGTAGTTAACTACCGTATTGTTTCGGTTCTAAACACACCGTGACTACTGCGGGCGGTGTGTAAACAATCCGCCTTTCTCGTTTATCGCCGCAGGTAACTATACTAATTGGTGCCGGTTCAGTAGAGAAGGGCGGCCTGCGAGGAGTCAGGTAGGGAGTTGGGATGGAGTGGGGTGGGGGTATCTGCTTGTAATGGCCTTACTACATTTGTCGTTTGGAGGCTATGCATGTACTCCAGTGTTTATATAGTTTTTTTTTTTTATTATTGCCATTTATATAACTATTATTACAATGATCTAGTGTTTTGTGAGAATAAACCCAGTTTCGTGCGTATTCAGTTATACATATAACTGTTATTCCATATTGTATCATGGGTCTATATACAAATGTCGCACATATGAATCCGATGGAGACAACATCATTTGTAATATAATTTGGCATGTTCTGTGTAGTACATTAATGTTTTAGAACACGTTTAAAAACCAGTGACATTTATAATTAAAGTAGCTTAAAACTACACTGCTTTAACCAAATTATGCGCTTTCTCTGTCTATATATCTATCTATCTATATATATATATCCTTCTCTCAATCCCTTCTTTACTCTCCATCTATCCAATTATCTACCTCTTTCTCCCTCCCTCTCCTAATCCCATCCCTCCTCTCCATCTATTCCTCCCTCCCTCTCGCAGTCCCCTCCCTCTTCTCCATATATCTATATGTCTGTCTATGTCTGTCTGTTTCTCCCTCCTTCTCTCAATCTTTTTCCTCCCTTCCTCTCCTCTCCCCTCCCATCCCCTCCCATCCCATCCCATCCCCTCCCATCCTATCCCCTCCCCTCCCCTCCCCTCCCCTCCTCTCCCATCCCCTCCCCTCCTTTCCCCTCCGTCTTTATTTCTTCCTCTCATTATCCAGCATATCTGTTGTGTGATCTTGGGCTGTCGTCCGACTTCCTCCGATTGTGCCAAAAGCGAAATGAGACACTGCAAATCGCCTCCAAAACCTGTCACCCGCTGGAAGGGAACACAATACCCTGTGAAGGCGGGATAAATATAAACCAGAACCTGCAGCGAGGACAAGCCTCGTCAACAATCTCTGCGTGCCTGGCCATGAGAAAAGTCTGAATGCCGATTTGTCGCCATGCTGTTTCGGAATCGTTCCTTACTGCCTGCTTGGGTGTGTGTGTGTGTGTGTTAGTGCTCATGAGCTTCTGTGTTTTTTATGAAGTGTATGAAGCTCCTTTACCTGTATTTTGTTTGGGGCCTGTTCTTAAGATTTGTAATAATTACTTCCAAGAAGTTGAGTTAGTACAGCTTGTAAATTTACTCCGTATATTTTCTTGCTTAGTACAAGCCTTCAATTATATGCTGTATCGTAATATTTAATCAAATATAGGAAAAAAAATTAAAGCTCCCAGTATCCTGGGAGAGCATTTCACTTCCGGTGGGCTTTCGCAAGAGGAGCCGGCGAACGTCTCAAGTGGCCGCCTGAAAGAGCCAAGTTCGTGGAGTGTCTCCACTGCCTCTCCTCCACTCGCAGCTCAAGCAACGCCCACGGGAAGTCAGTTCCTAAGGACGTGTCGGTAAGAGGCCTGTCCGCAAGTGTTGGGCTACCTGTCATGGCGCCACACACTCGTTCGGGAAAGTCATTTTCGTAAGTTTTCCGCACACGGCAGGTCCTTCACGAATTATCCCATCCGCCCATCCGAAACTGACACGCCCGCACAGAGAGCGGCAAACGAGCTTGTAAACACTGTACTGAGTGAGATTCAGTCTGTGGTCTGTTGAGATATGTTGCGTAAGATGGAAGGCCGTCTTCGATCAAAAAATAACAATGTATTTCGAGAGCAGTTTCACTTTCAAAAGATTGATATTAACACTCAGATCTTCATGATTTCTTCAGGGCATCCTTGAAGGTATTGATCTGGTGTAGGCAGATCCTAGTCTCGAGACTCATCCAAGGTCCATTTGCCTGGCCACAGCGCTGTCTCTGCTTCCTGGACTCGAGAGGCCGCTCGTCGTGCCGATGCACCAACTAGACCATGAAAGGCAGCAGGGCTTGAGGCCGCCGACAATGCCTTTCTCTGTCTCTCTCTGGCACTAGATTTATGGTGAAGCATTGATCTGTTCGAATTTACAATTTGTGCTTGTTTTGTTAGGTTTAGAAGTACAATGTTATGTAATGACGTAGTTTATTTATTCTTACGTAGTGTACGAAATCCACTTTTAAAAGGAAGGCGGAGGTAGCAAGAGACAGATAATAAACAATATAACGATTACAGAAGTTGCTTGCGTCCAGAGGACAAGAGAAAGATAAACATTCTGCAACTAGTGTCCGTACCCGCCAGCAGCAGCCA
>NC_061834.1:24886037-24901037 GCF_019202785.1 Penaeus chinensis | reverse complement strand
AAAAGTATGGTGGGCAAACATACTATTTTTGTTACGCAACTTGAGGTCAGATCTCGTAAATACCCTTCGGGGAACAGGGTCAAATCTCGTGGATGTATGCCTTCCTTATAAGAAAGTTTGTTGTTAATGGTCCATTGGTATATGTATTCATTTATTGTGGTAGAATATGTTAAATGTACTTTGATGTGTATATTTCACTCACTCGAATGTTTTTCCATTTCATTGCCGAAAATGCTTGCGAAACGGTAACCTGGTAAAAAAAAATAAAAAGCGGAAGCGTTAATTTGAGTAGACCGAAACTGCCGAGATTTTTGAGTCCATCACTTTTTAAAGTTGATGCTGCTAGATATAAAGAGTTCTTAGTTCTGCATATTCACAAATTTCGTGCAGTGGCTGGAGATATCGGAAGGTGAAGTTCAAGACGCAAAAGGTTTTGAATGTTCCGTGTTCACGCCCCCCCCCCCCCCCCCCGGTTCTCGAGAGGGTGACGGCCAGTACCAGGGGGAAGAGGGAGTGGGCGACTATGTGCATGACAGCTGCGTGCAGAGATGCTACATCTACCTGACGGTAAACTTACACACGCTGAGCTTCACCGGGCCTCGGTACACACGCTCTCTGTATGTAGGTCACTCAGCGCGGTCACGCTTCTCGCCATCTCTGCTGGACAGCAGGATGATTACGAGGGAGAGCCAGATTTATCTTCAGAGGAAAGAGAGAGAGAGAGAGAGAATGAGAGAGAGAGAGAGAGAGAGAGAGAGAGAGAGAGAGAGAGAGAGAATGAGAGAGAATGAGAGAGAGAGAGAGAGAGAGAGAGAGAATGAGAGAGAGAGAGAGAGAGAGAATGAGAGAGAGAGAGAGAGAGAGAGAGAGAGAGAGAGAGAGAGAGAGAGAGAGAATGAGAGAGAGAGAGAGAGAGAGAGAGAGAGAGAGAGAGAGAGAGAGAGAGAGAGAGAGAGAGAGAGAGAGAGAGAGAGAGAGAATGAGAGAGAGAGAGAGAGAGAGAGAGAGAGAGAGAGAGAGAGAGAGAGAGAGAGAGAGAGAGAGAGAGAGAGAGAGAGAGAGAGAGAGAATGAGAGAGAATGAGAGAGAATGAGAGAGAGAGAGAGAGAGAGAATGAGAGAGAGAGAGAGAGAGAGGTAAATTATATTAGTTGGGTACTAACGAAGTGTAAAATTAGTCTGATAAGTAATTACATGTGTAAATAATAAAGAGATGCCGACGATTAAATACAAGTGCAATACAGTTATTGATGAGTATGTTCGTGCCCACAGACGTTGAAGAGTCAATTGCATGTTCATTTAGCCAGTATAATGTTATGTCCATTTTACTTTCAGAGTGCAAAACAATTCAGCCGATGGTGAAGTGTCCGCTGAGCCCACGCCGCCCGCGTCGCATGCCCTCTCCAAAGCCGCGCGGCCGAGCTGTATCTCCCCTTGCAATATTCGATGGGCCAGGTTGTTATATTTACTCCATTTTGGTGCAGCTTAATCACACTGTAATTTTGTGAAACAATTGAAGCCGTGCTTCTTATTATTGAATGCACTTTTTGTTTGTGGGCTCAATCTGAAGTTTCTGAGTTGTTTCTTGATTGTCGTAGGTTGTGGGATAAGGTTTCATTGTATATGTTTATGGTTTGTGTATACATATTTTCTTCATTTTTCAGGTAGTTTACCAAGGTCACCTAGAAAACCTAGAGCACATTCACCTCATAAACGACTAAGTCAGCCTAATAATCAGACATATCAGCAGCACCAAGATCCACCAATGTACAATGGTCACATAGCATGTGGTGGCCTTGAGAACATCATTTTCCCAACATGTGTAACCTCAAGGTTTGTGTGAAATTTGTGATTTGAGTTTTTTTTCTGTAATTATAATTTTACACATTGTCTTATTGCCAAAACCAGTTGTTGCAGTAGGGATTTGGTATTGCCATACAGAAAACATCGAACTGAGAATATCAGCATTTGATTTATACAGATGTGTGTGTGTGTGTGTGTGTGTGTGTGTGTGTGTGTGTGTGTGTGTGACTGTGTGTGTGACTGTGTGTGTGTGTGTGTGTGTGTGTATGTGTGCGTGTGTGTGTGTGCGTGTGTGTGTGTGTGTGCTCGTGCGTGCGTGCGTGCATGCCTGCATGCATGCATGTGCGTGTTTGTGTTTGTGTGTGTGCGTGTGCGTGCGTAAGTACATGCGTGTATATATGAACAAATTTATCAGATGTATTGAACCTCATGATTTCAGGTATTCAGTCGGTCGTATCTTGGGGGATGGAAACTTCGCTGTAGTACGTGGGTGCGTCTGTCGAAAAACAAAGGAAGAATATGCTCTCAAAATCATTGACAAAGCTAAATGTCGTGGCAAAGAGCATATGATTGAGAGTGAAGTTTCCATACTTAGGAGGGTATGTATAATGAACTCGTAACTTGCAGTTAATCATGTTCATCTTTACTTTAATGATTGTTAGAGACTGAGTCACTACTAAGTTTTTACTTTGAACTTGTAATAGACTTACACTTCTGACCTCTCTCTCTCTCTCTCTCTCTCTCTCTCTCTCTCTCTCTCTCTCTCTCTCTCTCTCTCTCTCTCTCTCTCTCTCTCTCTCTCTCTCTCTCTCTCTCTCTCTCTCATGTTATCTTGATTCTGCAGAACAAGAATTAATGTTTATTATAGAAAAGAAAATTAATTAAAAAATTGCCTTTTTTTCCCAACAGGTTAGCCATCCAAATATTGTTAGTCTAGTGGAAGAATTCCATACCTCGCAACATCTCTACCTCGTAATGGAGCTAGTCAGGGTAAGTATATTCTTTCGATTAATTTCATATATTATGAACATAAACTGAGTATTTTTTTTCTTCTTTTTTTTTTTTCTTAAAATTGTTAAGAATATATTTTATATGTGTGTGTGTGTGTGTGTGTGTGTGTGTGTGTGTGTGTATGTGTATATGTATATGTGTATATATATATATACGAGTTCATTGATCTTTTTTTCAATATGTATTAGGGTGGCGACCTGTTTGATGCCATTGCCAGTGCTACCCGCTATACAGAGCAAGATGCAAGCTCTATGATTAGAGACTTGGCATCTGCTCTTGATTATCTCCATCAGCGAGATATTGTCCACAGGGATATCAAGCCAGAAAATCTTTTGGTATGTATCAGTATCATTCCATGATCATGTTGTACTAAAATTTTGCTTTTGTTGTTTATGCAATATATGTATTCTTTCAAATTATTTTCCACCTTCCAAGAACTTTCCTTATTCAAAAGCCATTGTTACTGCGTTGTTATTAAAACAAATGATTGTAAAGTAACAGAACTTTCTAAGAGTACTAGTGATGTATGTTTACTGTAATTCCTTCTGAATAAGGAATAAATTATCCCCAAAGATTACATCACATAAGAAATGGAAAGTATATTTCATATAATTTTTTTTTTACTGCACAGGTGGTAGACCGAAGTGATGGAAGCAAAAGTCTAAAGCTAGGAGACTTTGGGTTGGCTGTAGAGGTCACAGAGCCATTATATACAGTATGTGGCACACCAACCTATGTAGCACCTGAGATTCTTTCAGAATCTGGGTATGGCTTAAAGGTAAGATCTGACTTTGATGATCTTAACTGTTATTTTCATTGATTCCATGGTAATTTTATACATATATCAAAAATTCTTAAATTAAAGTAGATAGTTATATGCAGAAGGACATGGTTAGCTCAACATAAGAACATGGTATATTTCTGTGCTCTAGTGCGAATATGTGTCTGTGCTTGTTTCTGCCACAATGCAGTGTACTGGTAAGTCTACGGCATGAAAGTTTGAATTTAGTGTAGGAAGGCACCTGGGGCTTTCCATCACTTTTCAGATTAAATCAATGCAGTCCCTATTTCATTTATCCTTATACAAACAAAAATTTAGTGCATTAGTCATAATGAAATTGTCTTAAATATATTATTATTTATTCTACAGGTTGATATCTGGGCAACTGGAGTCATCACATACATCCTTCTCTGTGGATTTCCACCTTTTGTTTCTGCAACAAATAACCAAGAGGAGTTGTTTGATCAAATATTAAGAGGACAATATGAATTTCATGCCCCATATTGGGATGATATATCTGATTCTGCAAGAGAATTGATTGTCCACATGATTCAAGTGGACCAAGACAAACGTTTTAGTGCACAAGAGGTTTTGGACCATCCATGGGTCTCGGTAAGTTCAGGTAAAAGTGTGAATGAAGAGCAAGATCTGTGTGCTGTGAGTTATTTTAACATAAACGTTAAATATCCTTCACAGAGAAAGTGAAAGGATTACACCAAGAAGCACTGTTTGTTTGAACAGGGTTTGTGTTATTTCACAGTAGTATTTTTTCCACTTTTTCTCTTTTATACTAATTTGCATCACAGGTTTTAGTACCACCTTCACAAAGCCTTTTTTTTTTTTCTAATAGCAGGGGCATTGTTTTAATTAAAAATAAACAAACTCAAAAAGGAAAAAAATATCAAGGAAATTGTCCACAAATAGAGTCAAATTTATCCTTTTAAACTAGACTCTAAGGAAACATGAAGCTCATATTACTTTTGGGATTTAAATAGAAAAAGTAAGTTGTAGATAAAGAAAATGCAGCAGCAGCTCCAACATCAACAGACAAGATTCCCATGACATGACATTTGCAAGATTTGGACACTTGCAGTGCTGTGGGGCACAAAATGTTATTAGTGTTAACAGCTGGAAATGTAATGGAAAAGGCCCCCTGAGTATTGCTTCATATAACATGTACACAAATTTTATACTGCCCTTATTATGTTATAATTTCAAAGCTAAAATATGGCAAATACACGTAATATATAGAAAATTTATTCAAATATTCCTTAAGAGATCCTTTACAGTAATAACATTTTGGTGAATTATTCCATTTGCTTAATTTTGAGGTTTCATCATTGTTGCATATGTGTTTAAACAAGTTTATTTAAGAATAAAGAAGAGTATATATTAATGTCCTCCAAACTTATATTAATACAATATGCTTCTGAGAAGCTATTTTTCCTTTAATGTAGGAAATCTGGCCTGAAGTATATATTGATTAATTTAGTTTCTAACATTTTTTCTATCTGTATAACCTTTTATATTATAGTTTCAGCTTAATAAAACATTCTGAGTTCATTTGCAAGTTTTAAATATGAATTTGTTTTTGCTTTATTGCATTGTATATTATACTGCAATTAGAACAATGATGAAAGATACTGACTAACAATGGAATAATAAATTGTGTGTATTGCAGCACTGCTCACTTTGAAATAGTGTCTTCCTAACTATTTCTATATAATTTTAACTACAAGAATCTATCAGTACAGATTTCTTTGTATTGTAATATATTTATAATTGAATGTGCTTACAATAAAGAAGTTTTTCCCAGGCTAAAAAACAGCATAAAGATAACCTCCCATAGACAACTTTTGATGTTTTGTTAAACCCTCATCTTCCCCAATAAAACTAATGTACAAGAGACTGAAAATCATAGTGCAACTCAGTCAGTAAAACATCCCCAAAGAACCTGTGGCTCATGTTGTCCCTTCCCCATTTCATCCTGTTCCTCCTCCAGGATGATGAGGCTCTGGACCGAAACCTTCATCTTCGAGTGTCCCATAAACTGGGTCTCCACTTTGACACAAACGGTCCCCAGCACAAGGCTGCCGGAATCACTCTAATGGCCGTAAGTCCCCTGCAAAGTCAGAGACTGTAACACTTTTATCTCCTTAACCAGAGTGCAGTCCCATCCCTTGTCCCTAATCCTCTTTCATTGTAGGAATGAAAAAGTCATACCTTTGTGTACATGTATTGTTTTTCCAAATGGTCGCTAAAGTTTTGCCCCATGGATTGCTCAGTAATCTATGTAATTTTTCAGCCTTCTGTTGTTTTTATTGTTTTTTAAAATAAATATATGAAATATAAATTACTGAGATAATGTTTTAGAAAGTCTGCTTCATGTATGGTTTCTGTGATGTGGTTTGTAGTGTATGTGAACAGTATTTGTGAAATTAGATCACTTGTTTTTGACACATTATTTTTTATACTTTTATTTCATAGAATGTGCATTGGGCATGGAATGTAGCGTAAATAGATATGAAGACTGGATGAGCTAATTGCTCTCAACCATATTGATTGACAAGATAACATAATCAGTTTACAGATATAAAGCTATATGTATTAATAACATTTATAGTAAAGTATACATAATATTTAGCAAATGGTGCCGAGATCAGATCAGTAGGTAATACTTTTGGTATAATGTTATACCAAAGAACAAAAAGTTGGCCTAACTCAACCTTAATTTTTACAAATAGGCCCTGTTTCTAAGCATATTTTTTCTATTGAAATTAGAATCATAATATGAATAAACAAATAAGGGCTTTACCTTAATATCAGAGTGAAAATAGGATGAAGTGAAATATATTATGGTACTTGTCTGAGTCACACAAAACACTTCCTGCTTACTTTAAGATGCATGTGTATTCTAGTAATTTCTTTTACTATACGTGTTCTTAGTTTAGAGGAGTTTGCTGTATTACATCATGGCCATGTTCTGTAGAGGCATTTACTCGGTGATTCTATGCTAAGGACTTCTGATGCATTAATGCAAGAAAGTAAAATACCCAATATTCACATATATCTTAAGCATTAGTTGCACTTTGTTAAGTGAACTTGCTTTTGCTTTTGGTAATTGCAACTCCTTTAAACTTTTTTTTTTTGTATGGTACTGTGTAATGTGAAAATTATTTTTGTCAATTAATTTTGTTTTTTAATTCAGTATGTGATCCCTCCCCAGATACTTCTTTTATTATTGGCATAATGTTTAGGAAAATATTCTTGCCCCTTTAATTCAATAAGTGCTACCCATAATAGGATGCTTGTTTGTATGTGCAGAGCATAATCTACCCTTTTTTATTTTGAATGTGACTGATTTATATCTGTTTTGTGGTTGTGGTGTCCAGGCGGAGTCCACGCCCTGCTTGCATACAGTAGAAGTTCTATAGTGTCTGGCAAGCAGGTGGCAGATGGAAACAGGCAAGCAAGGAAGCAGGATAATGCTAAGGGAATATGGGGCTACTGACCATATAGTCCACAACAACAGGCTGACCACTACTACTCCTACAAGAACCAAACATTACACTTACACTCACAAGAATATGAAAATAAAAAGTTTTGAATAATTTGCCATGCTGATTTCTAAATTATTAGTATTCCTGACAGATTATACTGGTTCAAATTACCATTGTACAGTATTTGCTCAATATTTTCATTACTCATGTTTCTTCAGTTTTCTTTTCTCCACTTTTTAATGCAATGCTTCAGTATTGTGATTTTGCTGAATCATATAATTTTGTTTTAGCTTTTCCTAGTCAGTCACTTTGTAAGAGAAGTATTATTAAAGTTTAATTGAAAACTTAAAAAAAATTATAATCTACCAAAGTGATGGTGCATCAGTGCTTTTAAATTGTTTTCATAAAAATATATGACATGGCTAAATAAGATTGCATTTATTACACATAGTAATTATTGTATTGTGATAAAGAAACCAGCTAGAAGCAAATTGATAGACAACTACACAACATGCAAAGCTAACCATATCAGGCCATGATTTTGGCTTGGCATTGCTTCTAAAGCAGGTGGGTTATGTATTGCTTATAGTGTTCATCTTTGCTCTAACTGCTTTACCCCTTCTATATTCTAACACTCCGACTCTGGATAAGAAATACAGCTTTGTACACTCTTGTACTGGGAGGCTGTTTTTATTGAACTAATTATTTTAATTTTTTTTTTTTCTCTTTTACTCTCTCTCTCTCTTTTTTCTTAATGCATTGATATCAGTTGCCATATATTTTAATACTTAGTAAGTTTGTGGGAATAATAATAGTAAAAAAAGGATATTTTATGATGATTCTGTCTTAACCCATTGGCGAGAGGGATTACATGTATGTATATGCCATGTCCACTTTGAATTTAGTGATTGATTGCATTTACACATACATGGTTCCCCAAGATAATAATAACATCAATATTAATAGCATTAGAAAAAGAATTCAGAAAACTCAAGGGGAAATCTGGTGTGGTCACATAGATCTAGTTGACTCCCTGATGGCAGAGCACTTGTGGAGCTATCTATGTGTAAACGCATTTAACAAAACTATAGTGAACAGTACATGTCCCTGGAGGCAATGGGTTAATACTAAATTTTGAGTAGTACATATATAACACTAGTGTATTGTACATGAATATAATTTCTTTTCTTTTTTTCTATATTTTATAGCCATACTAGCCCTATTTATTTTGTAATTTTATTTATTAAAAAGGAATTGTGTAAATGTTTGAATATAATTAGCTTCTAGGAAGAAAAGGTGTTTTCCCCTTATCTTGTGATTATTTATAATATGATCAGTAATATGTTCTCCTGGATTATAGTTGTGGACCAAAAATGAAAAACAAATTAGTCTTCAGATATTACTTAATGAAGTATGTGCTGTATATCTATACCCCATAAACATGTAAATAGCGACTAAGGTATTTACATTGCTAAACTCTCTTATTAATCTCTTATGTAAAAATGGAAATTAGGTTAATGAGGCCTATAATTACATATTTTTTATCCTTTTTATAGAAAAGATGAGAAGCTGAGGTGTATAGTATTGCTTTACTTATTGCAATTGAAGTGAATCATTTTATTCATTTTATTGATGATTTTAAAATTATATGTGTACTGATTGATTGATTAATATATATACATATATTTTTTTTTAATTTATTATTATTATTATTATTATTATTATTATTATTATTATTATTATCATTTATTATTATCATTATCATCTGTAAAATTTAAATAAATGAGTATTAGAGGAGTGATCCATAAGTTTAAGCCATTGGTACTGGTTGCGTTCACAAGCTGTTTACACATAAATGGTTCCACAGGACACCTGATCTACTAGGATACCTGATCTCATCTGTTTACACTATTCCTTCAATTTCAGAAAAAAAGGTTTTAATCTTATTAGTAGTAGTATTTATGACAGCAAAATAAGAATGAAATACTAATGTAATGGTAATAATAGTAATAGAAACAAAAACTTTTATCTGAAAAATTCAAGGAATGGCATATCAAGTGAGATCAGGTAGGTTGTGTAATTCTTGTGTGTCAACATTATTAATGAAACAAAATCCAAGGGACAGTGCATGTACCCAGCACCAGTGGGTTACCAAATATAAACTACATGTTGGAAGAAACCCTTAGTTATTGAACTCTTATAATGATGATTCTTTCGTGTTTAGAAAAATCTTGGTTCATTATGTTTTAAAGAATATAATAAGTAGCCTTTTCAATGTATGGTAAGATTATTATCTATCAATTGATTTCTGCCAGAGGAGAGAGTAAGTAACTTTCCCTTTTCCCTCAAGCAGGTAACCGCCTTGGACAAGGAGAACAGGAGTCTCCGCCGTGAGGGAGATCCGCGAGATGTTCCAAATCTAACAAGTCCACCGTGCAGCCCCAGAATGACTCTGTATGCAAATAACAATCAAGTTTTTTGAAAGTGTATTGAATTAGATATCAACACAGTCCTTTATCTACTACTAGTATGTTTGACATATAAAAGACAGTATGTATATTACATTATGCTGGAGTCATGTTGGAGACTGAGGCAACCTTTCAGAGTAAGCAAAATGTTCACAATACAATAATTTTCAATTAGGCTCATTATTATTTGACATCAGAACATAAATATTCTTTTGTAATATGAATGTTGAATGGACATTTTTTATCCAAATAGTATTTTTGTCATAAAATTTTAATTTGAAAAGGCTTAGTCAAAATGATACTGAACATCTTTCATTAGTAAAAGATACCTGAATGTAAACATCCCATGGTGCTGTAAGAAAAAATATGTAAATTGTTCATTAGGGGCAACAGTCTTTTGTATATTAATTTTGAGTCCAGCACCTGGAATTGTTTCAGGCAAGGTAGCAACAGCACATTGTTATGTAATTCTTCAGGTTATCACAGTTGCCTTTAAAAAATAAGATGTTTTATTTATTTCTTTATCATATTGCTATCATTCCTTTATATGTACAATGCATGCAGGAGAAGAAATCCTAAAATTAGTCACCATCTGAAGTCATATTTTTTCTTAAATCATTGATTTTACCATAGATTTCTTTCAAAGGAAAATACATGATTGTAATAAAAAGTGCATATGTTTGGTGCTAATGGTTATAAATAGTAGATACCCATGCCTGTGTAAATATGAATATGAGCAGTTTTTGATGCTGTAGTTTTATATGAGGTGAATGTATGAACTTCAGTGTTTCTTTACCTTAAATAATAGTCTTATTTGGAAGGAGCTTGTAAGCATATTCATCATGTTAAAAATGATTTTTAAAGGATGTAAATTTACAGTATGAGCAGTCATTGAAATGATAGGTTAAGACAAGGGACCAATGCATTGGGGCCTAGATTTCAGTGAGGTGCAGCTTGTATTGTGACAGCTATGTTATTTAATTATTTTACCCTCTTAGTGATGTCTTATGTTTAATGTTGTCAAGTATCATTTGCATATGGGCATTATTTTCCAAGGTAGATAATACTCAGAATACAGCATAATTTATGTATTTCTGAACTCTTGTTATAAAGTTTTATTATTATTATTATCATTATTTTATGTTTTTTTTTCTGAACTTTTGTTATAAAGTTTGATTTCATTATTTTTCAAGGGCAAGCATTTTGAAAAGAAATGTTATCATTTATACTGAGTGAACACCAGTGAAAGAAATATATTTTTTGGTCATTTTCATATCACTTCACTGTAAATAATTTTCTGTATTTAATGCTCCAAAAAGTTGCTGCTTCTTGTTCCTAGGTATGGACTTGAAATTAATACATTTGAACAACAAAAATGTTATTAGTGTGGATATATTGATAGTGCTTATCTAAAATCTAAGTACAGTACCCTGATAGATGGTTAATATGTGTTTGAATGTAATATATTTCACCATCATCTTAAAATGAGTGACTGTAGAGTGTCAATTACGAATATGTATTAGGCCATTTGCTTTAATTACTTATTCTTGTGTTACTTGCAGTTTACTGAGTGGAATTGTATGTTAACATTCTGCTTACAGACTAGCATATTTAATGTGATTTGACAAAATAATAACTGAAAATATGGAAAAGTTTGAATAGATCTGTACATTTTATTTAATATTATTGTGCTAAACAATAAGGTCTTGGTGCTTTTAGTGTATGTAAGGTGTTCTACTCTCAAATAGGACAAGTTTATACTCCATGAAAAATGTTTGTAGATATATGTGGAAATAAACTTTTATTCACTTGATTATTGCATTTCTTTACTCATGTTGATTTTTACTAATGCTTTCATATACAGAGAGCAATAAGTCCTCTGTCATTAGGATCACATAACATAAAACAGAAATAGAAATAGAAACTAACTTTGGTTCTATACATCACTGCTTCAGTTGTATTTTTATTTTCATTAACTGCTTTTGAAACTGCGTACTTCTACAGTTGTTTCCTTTTTCATGTGTAAGTGCCTTCCTTCCTTTCTTAGAAAATAAGAATATTGGATAGGCAGTTATTATGTCATCTGTATGAAAAATATCACACAAAGTATCACCCTTTATGCAAACACATTTCCTTTTGGAAACTCTGAAGGCCAAGTGAGTGTACCAAGAACATATGGTTGTTAATTATTAACCTGTTTCATATGGTGACACTGGTTTCAGCGTCATGAAGCACCAGTGGAATAAACTGTTACGTGTCATAATTCCATTTATTTTATTTGTTGCTGAGCTGCCTCTATTTTTTAGACTCCATATATTGCCCTAGAAATTCTATAGTTCCACCCACCATCCCTCTTCCCACCAATCATGCAAATCAGCTAGACTAAGCCCTGCCCTCTACCCAAAATGAGAAACTATCATTGGTAGAGTCTATGTCACAGTTTCCCCCTTGTCCTCCATACCCCCTATCCTTTACTTTACCCCTTACCCCTCCAACAGATATGGGAAAGAGAGAGAGAGAGAGAGAGAGAGAGAGAGAGAGAGAGAGAGAGAGAGAGAGAGAGAGAGAGAGAGAGAGAGAGAGAGAGAGAGAGAGAGAGAGAGAGAGAGAGAGAGAGAGAGAGAGAGAGAGAGAGAGAGAGAGAGAGAGAGAGAGAGAGAGAGAGAGAGAGAGAGAGAGAGAGAGAGAGAGAGAGAGAGAGAGAGAGAGAGAGAGAGAGAGAGAGAGAGAGAGAGAGAGAGAGAGAGAGAGAGAGAGAGAGAGAGAGAGAGTGTTTACCTTAGTTAACCATGAATTGTACTTGAGCTTCTTTGAATCTTTCCTTTCAACTTTGTGTGTGAGTGGGTGCCCCGTGCACAAGAAACAAATGACTAATTAGGAATAGCATGTGTTATATGTGTAAATTTTGTATGGTGTATGACTATTTTCAAACAAACAAGAAATAATTATAGACAACTGAGGGAGTTATTCACTTCACTATGTACTTTTTTGAGTACGGTATGCTATTCCCAGTTACCCACTTAGTATTTAATCAGCCACATGTTCTTGGTATACTCACCTAACCTTCAGAATTTCTAAAAGGTGGTCAAGTGGTTATGCCAAGAACACGTGACTGATAAAATACTTAAAGGGGTAACGGTATAGCATCCAGCACTTTAAAAAGTACTTAGTGAAGGAATAACTTTCACAATTATTGTCTATAATTATTTCTTGTTGGTTTCATAAAAGTGATACACCAATCCACTGTGGCTGTATTGCACATGCACTCACTGACTGATTGTTTGTCTGGCTGATGGATGTTCACAATATTTTCTCTTTTGCATTTTGATGTAACACTTCTATATTCCTGAAGTTAATTCATCAAATTCACTTTCTTCATTGTAAGTACACATGGATGGCTTCATAAGGGGGTATCTCACTTGTTTACACTTTTCCTTGATTTTCAGAAATATTTATTATTTTATATTTCTATTGTTGTTGTTAATAACCCTATTAATTATAATGCCAATATTGATAATAGCAGCATCAGTATTAATAGCTTAAAAAAAAAAAAAAAATCTCAGTCACCCAAACAAAGTCATGATTAGTAATTTGTCAATACCAGTCATTCCTTATAAATATTTTAGCTTTCAGTGTTATGAATTTCCTTGCCTTTACACATTAATAAAAAGAGTAAACATATGGGAAAGTCTTTATTAGAATTATTACTTCATATACATCACTGAGTATCTAGTCATTAGTACTAAGTCTTGCATTTTGTTTTCATTAAAACCTAATTTATTTCTCCTTAATATTCCAGAGACTCCATTGATGTTTTCTTAATCAATTAATCAATTCAATAATTTTCTGTTACATACAAAAGAATGTAATACTAGTTACAGCTTGCTTCTAGATATTTCATACTACTGATTCATATTCTGAGAAATCACATTAATTTATTTAACTAAAAAATGATATTTGGAATGCCTCCATCATTATAGGGATTACCATTTTATGTTAACCATACTGGTGGTAGTTACTGCCGTGATAAATCAGAATATCACATCCTTATCTTTCCATGAATTCACCACCTGTGATGGTGATGGCCATGATGGTGTCCATGATGATGTCCATGATGACGATGGCGATGGTGATGGTGATGGTGACTTCCCTCAATAGCCGCTTCTGCTGCCATGCCAAGGGCCATTCCCATAGCCAAGCCTCCCATTCCAGGCCTCTGTGTTGCAGAATTTTTGAATATTTAAAACTGGCCAGTCTATAATAACTGGTTCATAAGATATATGTAACAAGAAAATTTGCTTAAATAGTCACTAGCTAAATAAAGATTACTGTGAATTTTCCTTTGGAGAGAATTACTGAATAATAAACACTCACACTTTCCCTAACCACAACTTTCTCTTGAACCACCACTGGAGGAGTCTGTTGTACAACCACAGCAGGAGGCCTTTGCTGAACTACTATTGGAGGTGGTCGCTCTTGCACCACCACAGTAGTAGGAGGCTGCTGTAAAAGTATCCTGAACATTACTAACTTTATTCTTTTTCTTGCTGTAAAATGTAGCCATGAATAACAGGTCATCGGAGTTTACTCATTCCTCATGTGACATGTAAATAAGCACTCTGCATAAATATTATGTTGCAACACATTGATTCAATATACACAACCATATTTTTAATTTCATTTACATGATTAACCCAATGCCGCCGGGGAAAATGAATAAAAATGGGGAAAATGCTGTGCTCATTTTTTTTTTTTTTTTGTGAAATGTCTCTGCATATAGATGGCTCTGCTAGTGCTTAGCCACAAAGGAGTCAATTAGTAGACCTTGTGCCCTTACCTGATTTGAATTGGCAGGATAAATTTATTTTTTACTTGTGCTATGAATATTTATTTTTATTATAAACATTATAATTACTATAATGTTATAAACATTGGTAACAGAAAAATAAGATAATGTAAAATATTTTTGTAAATCAAAGAAAAGGGTAAATGGGCGAGACAGGCAGTACTCATAACTGTCTCATTGGTGACTTAGTACAAGTGTAGCCATCTATGTGTAAAAGCAATCAAACAAGTAATTCACAGTGGGCATAGAACATACGTACACGTCATGCCCGTTGGCACTGGGTTAAAGAAGCTTCACACAATACAGATAAAATTCACAACTTACCTGTACAGGTGGGTATGGCTGTTGAGGATAAGGCTGCTGAGGATACTGTTGCTGTGGATAAGGAGGTGCAGTGGGATTTGGGGGATATTGACCAGCTGGATATTGTGGGTAACCTGTGTGTGAGCAAGGAGAATTTTATTATCACTGACTATCACAATTTAGACTGAAATACATGTGTATATACATGTAGGTAATATATGCTTAATCATACGTTATACATCTCTTGTATTGTGAAGATATTCATTCTCATTCATACCCTTTTCTATAT
>NC_061834.1:24876037-24881037 GCF_019202785.1 Penaeus chinensis | reverse complement strand
ATATATGTATGTATGTATGTGTATATATAATATATATATATATATATATATATATATATGTGTGTATATACAATATATATGATGTATATATATGTATGTATGTATAATATATATATATATGTATGTATATATAATATATATGATTATATATATGTATGTGTATATATAGTATATATAATATATATGTGTATGTATATATAATATATATTTATGTATGTATATATAATATATATTTATGTATGTATATATAATATATATAATATATATATAATGTGTGTGAAAATAAATATATATATAAATGTGTGTGGGTGTGTGTGCGTGTGTGTTTACATTGCGGCATTGTTATTTAAACATACATAATTGTGCTAAATACGTTTACACACACACACACACACGTGCACACACACACACACACACACACACACACACACACACACACACACACACACACACACACATATTTATGTGTATTACTATATAAACCATCCATATACTCCAGCTTTTCCGGGACAGTCCCCAACCCAATTCAGTCCTTGTCACTGCGCCCCAGTCGGTTTGAAAGTTTGTCTCGGGGTGAGAGAAAGAATTCAACCTTTCAGAACTTCAAAACTTCATGGCTATTTTTCTTTTCTTAAGTCTCTTTACCCATTTATTTTATGGGAAATTTATAAGTTTGCAGTGTGGAGAATTCGAATGTACAGTAGTAATGATTCATGGTTGAAAACACATTGTCGTTTTATTTTCTTATCTTGCTATTGAGGTTCCCTCTTGCTTCCTCGCCCTTCCAGTCCAATCATTGCCTGACACTGCAAGATATGTTACCAAGACCTCGGTACCAATCGGTGTGTTCTAAACAACCATATTGTACACCTTTTTTCTCTCCACTTCGAATGCTTGTAAAGTTTAATAGTTACTTGATTAAAGTAACTATAAACCCGATATGTACAATATTTTAGTAGCTGTTGTCCAAAAGATAACTACAGAACTACAGTACTATGGCGTCTTTATTTTTCTACTGTTTTTGGGCTTGCAAACAATGATTCATTCAGCCTCAGCATATCGGATGTACGTAGGCAAGTGAATCAAGTGATCAGTGTTTATTTAGGACTCACTTGAATACTGGCATCAACATGCTGGGGTCAATAAGTGGGCGGATAAAAGGTCCAACTTCCCAACTTACCAATCTTCCCATCTATACGTGTACGAGAACGTACGCGCGTAGACGACGTGGACGCGCCAGACTTTCTGAAGTTGTGAATAACGATTTATTGTTTGTGGCCATGTGATTAGTTATCTAGATCTGTTTTAACTCTATTGCTTGTTCATGGTCATTAATTTGCTATTAATAATGATATACACTATACGTGTGAAAACTGCTGTACTAATAAAAAAAAGCATTTTAAAAGCTATGACTTATTCACGAGCAGAATCTTGGTCTAGAGAGAGAGAGGAGGGGGAGAGGGATATATATGTGTGTGTGTGTGTGTGTGTGTGTGTGTGTGTGTGTGCTATATATATATGTGTGTGTGCTATATATATATGTGTGTGTGCATATATCTATATCTTTCTATCTATCTATATATATATATATAAATATATATATATATATATATATATGTGTGTGTGTGTGTGTGTGTGTGTGTGTGTGTGTGTGTATCTATTTATCTTTCTATCTATATGTATCCACCTGACTATATATATACATATATACATGTATATACACGAAGAGAGATAGAGAGAGAGAGGGGGGGGGGGGGGCTAGTCAGATTCATGAAATGTATACGCATTTCTCCCTGAACATAACCAGTTTTACAGACTCGTACAGATCTTTGACTTTATTTGCATACACTATATATATATATATATATATATATATATATATATATAACATTACGTGTAAGATTATTGTATTCCCTTATGCCTTTATTATCGAAAATGTGTAAGACATGTATAGATAATAATTAATATTTGTTTATCATTTTTTATGATAGAACAAAAGTCATTCACTTACCTAATCCGAATCAGGCTAATTTGGTCAGAATTGACTTACAATTGTAGTGTGTTTCATTTTTAGTCGGGAATAATTATATTTATATGCGCAAATTACATATATGTGTAAACACATAATAAAAGGTACAAAACATATATAATAAACACGTTTCGGAAGGGAAAATACAGTAAGTACAATGTTGTAAATATGAAAAATAACATTCCTGAGTCTGAGTTGGACTTTAACACTCAACTTTTTTTTTCTTATACATCCGTGGGAAAATATTGTATTTTTGTGGTTTTAATGAGGGTCCGCTGTTTGAAGTAAATGTTTAAGGTTACCTTTTGCTCATTAAAGAAAATCAAAGGGCCGGGGGACTAATTTGTTTAGAGTAGTTTTCTTTTCTCTCCAAATATTTCACTTCACTCGCCTGATGTATCTATCAGCCGTCATATAACATTACATCTTTGATACGCACACACACACACACACACACACACACACACACACACACACACACACACACACACACACACACACACACACACACACACACACTCACACACACACAAACATAAAGACACGAATATAGATAAATAGATTGATGGGCAGAAAAAATGATAGATACATTGACAAACAAATATTGATATAGATGAATACACAATCTTCCCTAAATCCTTTTCATTCTCAATGTGCACATCATTATATACCTCAGTTTTCGTGCAGTATTTAAATTTTCAAATATGGTGATTTTAGCCGAATGGATTTTCTTTCATCTATGAGCCGTCCGATAAATAAGACGCACTGCACTAACAGACCAGTTTTAAGAATGCATAGAATATCCATAGGTATGTTGCATATCTGTGCTTGCGTGTGTATATGTGTGTATCTCTCTCTCTCTCTCTCTCTCTCTCTCTCTATATATATATATATATATATATATATATATATACCTATCTCTCTCTATGTCTCTCTGTATATATATATATATATATATATATATATATATATATACATACATAAATTATGTATGTATCTGGCAATGAGTAAGAGCGATGACAAGTGCTAAAATTACGAGTGAGAAGTGATCTGTGATAGTGCTACATAAGAAAGAAAGATTCGTCAATATATAGAGCTTATGTTCCAAACAAAATAAAAATAATAATTCATCCAAACATCTCACAACTCTAAAAAATTAATATTGGAACATGGATACATGTTTTAAACTAAAATACTAGGTTACACTACCGTGCTAAATAAGTTCATAATGTCCCAGTGCTCATCGAGAGTGCCACAGCAGAAAGAAACAGCAGTAAAACACACACACACACACACACACACACACACACACACACACACACACACACACACACACACACACACACACACACACACACACACACACACACACACACACACACACACACACACACACACACACACACACACACACACACACACACACACACACACACACACACACACACACACACACACACACAAACACACACATACACACACAGTACAGTACATCACAAAATCAGGTATGTTTATACATGGTTACCATAAAGAGACAAGTATAATCAGCCACTCGACAGAAGATCCGCCAGATAAACTATGCATTAACAAAGTGTAATTCAAGCGAAGGTACCTCAATCGAGTGCCAGACACTGACCCCGCGATCCGTGGTCACGGTCGGCCGAGGGCGCACGCCGGTAGGCTTAGCAACCGTTAAGGAATGCGACACCTCTCCAGATACAAAATCACCTTTCTAACTTCCTGTAACCCAAAGCTCCATCCTTTCTCATTCCAACATCGTCCTAAATCCTCCTCTCCCAGATCACCCTCAACCTCTCTGCTGCAAGCCTACAATTTACGCAAATTATAATGCATGGGCTCATTATAACGTTTGTGCAAGAGTATGAGCGCATATGCACGGAAGTGAGCAGGTGTATGCATATTTTTGTGCACGTGTAAAAGTGTGTATATGCAAGAGAAGCAATAAACTTGTGCATCTAAACTTATGATGTGGGTATCTATATGCATGTGCGTGTATGTGTATGTATATACGAAGGTGTGTGTGTATATATACGCATATATGTGTATATGTATGTGTGTGTGCGAATGTAAATACATATATGCATATGTGTGTATATATATAGATATATATATGTGTGTGTGTGTGTGTGTTAGTGTGTGTGTGTGTGTGTATGTGTGTGTGTGTGTGTGTGTGTGTGTGTGTGTGTGTGTGTGTGTGTGTGTATGTATGTATATATATGTATAAGGATATATGTGTGTGTGTATATGTATATGGGTATATGTGTGTATATATATGTATGTTTTATGATGTGCGAAATATTTGATATGTGTATACATGTGCATGTTCATAGTTGTGTATATACATATATGCACTTCTGATACTCAAGCCCATGCTCACGGGAGTATACCCTGGTGTAGTGAGCAATCCTGTACAATGTTGGGTGTAGTGAGCATTCCTGTGCAATGTTGCTCATGAATCCTCACTTGACAGGGCCAACCCTGCTGGAGGGGCTTATCGGTGGCATCTCGGCTGAACTACTCCCACCTCCCACCAAGATACAGCTCAGCCAGTAGGTGGGGGGGGGGGGGGGACTCGGCTGTCTACGTCTCAATAAAAAAAACATGACTGCACAAACAGAGCAAAGGCTCTCATTCCCCGGAAGTAAAGGAGCCCTTGGTTACGGCGGCGATCAGGATCGCTCTAGAGCAGAGGATGCTAAAAAATACCCAGTTAAAAACAGGCCGCCCCATGTTGATGAACCTCTGTACATATAATACAGGGGCAATGAGAAATGAATCGGACTTACTATCATTACTTGAGGAACTTTCTTTCATTAAATGAGATGTAGGACTCTGTGGAGTTAGATTAGGTGAAGAACAGAAGATACTAAATGATGGACACGTACTCTATTGGAGAGATAAACCTTAGGGTAGCAAGCAGGAATTTGGGGTTGGTTTCTTAGTTCTCAAA
>NC_061834.1:24861037-24866037 GCF_019202785.1 Penaeus chinensis | reverse complement strand
TATTTTGTGTTGTAAAATATCAGTAAAACTGCCCTTCTGAAACCCTATGTTGACGAATTATGGGGCGCACTGGAACGAGTGCCATGCTGGAAATCCGCGCAGTCCCCAAGGGGCGAGAGAACGGGTGGGGTTGGGAGCAGGAACTCGAGGACTGTGCTTATGCTGGAGAAGGCGTCAGGGATCCGACAGGTTAATGTTGGCAAAAGAACAAGGGCGAAAGGAGGAAAATACGAGTCTGCACTCCTCATATTATATGATAGTTGTATATGCATACGGTATGCATTCAAATAAACTCGTTGGAACTAAGCTTGTGCTCTATGCTTTATGCTCTTGTCTTTTCTCATGAAAAGTTTGACACTGTTAGATTAAAATCTTTAAGGAATAAGTAACAAGTCCACCCTCCCTCTCTCCCTTTTCTCCCCCATTCCTCTTCGTTCTTCTCCCTCCACCCTTCACCTCTCGCTTCTCCCTCCGCCTTTCACCTCTCGTCTCCTCTCTTTCCTCTTTCCTCCTCCGTCTCCGTTTCTCAGAGGACAAGCAAGCACGGATGGCCAGGGTACTGAATCACAGCACCACAAAGATCTTTCAGTGCGAGCGGAATGAAGCTGCCTCAGTTTCTTGCTTTCCCCTCGGCAGAGCCTGATGAATTACGAGGTCGTTAATCACTGGCGTATCACTGCCGACAGTACAGGCATATTCATCGTTATCACGTAGTCGCTGAGTGTACTTTGGACAAGAGGTTCGATCAAGCGGTGCGATCGGTCAGAAATGTTTATATAATGATGTGTTCTTATTTTCTGTTTTATTTGCATTTTTGTAACTATTTTGTCTACAGTGTAACTATCAGGAGTATTCAGTTTATATCAAAAGTATGCAGCTCGCAATAATTTGATACAATTTAATATCCTTTGCAAATGCAATAATGTTTTGGTCAAATGGGCGGATGTTATGAAGTTAGCTGCCACCGCTGTCAACGAAAGCCTAGCAACGGCTAGTGCAGAAAGGAGGAAAAAGTATTTTTGATCACGGTGGCATGGTAGACCGAACACCAGATCGCACAGATGCAGAGCGTTTCATTAAAGAACGTGGCTGGGCTGAGAGAACGGAATGTTATCAGTAAATCCAATCCAGTTTCCGAGTGAGGAAGAAAGCTAGAGAGCTGAAGGAAGGGAGAGAGGAAGAACGCTTGTGGGCAGAACAATGAATGCTAGACTTTGGCGACATATGTGTAAAATGGAGATTTGATGCTTTAATATCATTTTTTCCGGAGTCCTCCGATACGTTGTTTATGGGTAATAGTCACGGAGTTTGATGACAACACTTTTCGTTTCTTTTCTATTTTTGCGTGATTGAATGATGTTAGGCTATCTTTTGGAAAGACATTTGTGTAGCATTGTTAGTATTTCTTGCGAAGGGAGATATTAAAAAAAAGACATGGGAGGGGAAGGGAGCCAACGATCTGACAAAGAGCAGATGTGAAAAAGGACTTCTGTTTAGCATTTAAATCGTTTGTTTATTTTTAAATTCTTGGTATGGATGTTGTTTAAATTCGGGGTAGCAGTATATATGGCCTCGGCTGTTTTCAGCTTTTGCTATTTGCAATTTTTAATTTGAAAACTTTATATATGTATATATTGTTGGGACACAAGATTAAGTAGTGTTTTGTCCAAGACGGTGATTTCTGTGTCCATTGAGATTTCTTTGGTAGGTCGCGAAGAGGAAAGGAGTCTCGTATAGGAAGTTTGCCAATCTGCTTAATGTCAGCCCCAATCTTCATATCAGTTCTCTCATATGTCCTGAGGCGATCCTCTCTCTCTTTCTGGCTCTCATAAAATATCTTTCTTCACACACCTCAGACACCTGTTCTGTTTTCTAAAGACCAACACTCGACCAGCACCCACGCTTACCCACATGCGTCGAGTTACCTGCTTTACTTGCCCACCGTCCATGAACATTCGACATCATCATGCATAGCCTATCCGTGCTAACACAGACTTTGAAGTTGATCTCATTCGATGGCCTGCCTTCTATTTTGCCATTAACGCATTCCATCTTCAGATCATAATAATTTTAATGATGACGATGATGATTATGGGAATATAAATAATGATAATGGTAATGATGATCATAATAATGATAATGATGATCATAATAATGATAATGATGATCATAATAATGATAATAATAATGGTGATAATAATGGTAATGGTAATGATTATAATAATAATAATAATAATAATAATAATAATAATAATAATATAATAAAAGCGTAACAGTAATAATAATAATAAAAGTTTTTTTTTTTGCATGAGTCACACAATTCTTGCAAGGTCTAAAAACGTGTTCGACTCAATGGCAGCGCTCGTCGTCAAGTCGCGACATATTTCGAAAACTTGGCCAAAAGGAGCATAAAGTTCCGGGAGCCTTTGGCGGAGATCCAGACGGAGAAAGAGAGAGTGAGAGCGAGATGGAGCTCTTTGGCGAAGATTTTCTCCCGCTGGAGGTAACGAGGCGACGACTCCTTCCGTGAACGGTGGTCGCGTCGCCGCCTTCGAAGGGAGACTCGCTTAATTGTTTGGATTTCTTTTATAACTTTCGATCACCTTTTTATCGCATTTAGAGACGACTCAGGCGGCACTCTCTTAGGGAGAAGACTATTGTTTGGTGTAATTGCATCCCCCCCATCTCTATCTCCCTCCCTCCCCCTCTCCCTCCCTCCCTCCCCCTCTCCCTTTTCCTCTCCCTCTTCCTCTCCCTTTTCCTCTCCCTCTTCCTCTCCCTCTTCCTCTCCCTTTTCCTCTCCCTCTTCCTCTCCCTCTTCCTCTCCCTTTTCCTCTCCCTTTTCCTCTTCCTCTCCCTCTCCCTCTCCCTCTCCCTCTCCCTGTCTCTGTCCCTCTCCCTCTCGGTCCTCCTTCTCCCCCCCCCCCTTTTTTTTTTTTTCTTTTTCGCATTTTTTCCTTTCTAAATATAGCCACGTACCCCTCCCCACACCTCAGCCTCACTCGTGCTCTTAAGTACAGTGTCAAGTGTCAAGGTGGAACACGATCCAGGCCGCGCTCGAGCGCAAGCCTGGCCCTCTGCCATGGCCCTCCGCTCATCTAGGAGACGGCCTGAATCAGAAGAGGGAAAAAAAAGTTACGGGAAAATGCATAGCGAAATTGTCTTAGCTTCCTGCATTAGAAAACTTTAAAATGGGAATTGAAGATGACCCTGGGAAGGTTATATCGGAAAGGGAAATTTACGAGGCTGTTAAAGTGCAGATGCATTGATTTCAAACGACCCTAGGAGGCGTGATATTGGTAACATTATTGGCCTTTTTTTTCCCCTCATTCTTCATTCTTTTTCCCACCGTGTGTGAACTACGCCACAGCCACTGGTCCTCTGCGCATGGGCGGCAACGGGAAAGGGCCTGTTAATTGGAAAAGTTTGCTGCTGTTATCTCCTTCACGCCGGATTTTCATTCCCGTTGGTCAGTATTATGCCGTTTTCATTGCCGCGTAATGCAGTTGTTCATGGCGAGCGAGAGCACCCAACATGCGACAAGATGGGCGAGGATAGAGGGCCAAAAGGCACTTGAAACCTGTCGACATGGCTGGCGTAGCAGTGCCCCTCCCCCTTCGTGAGTGAGTCATGCAGGATGTAGGGGTGATAGAGTGGGGGTAGGGGTAGGGTGTTCCACGCGCAGGTTACTCTGCTCGGGATAAGAAAGCAGGATCACTGGTTCTCGTTGTAAAGGCTGAGTTTGTGTCGGGGAAGGTTGAGTCATTAGGCCTAGTAGTAGAACTGTGAGTTTTATTTACGCTCTTTTAGAACGAATATTTTTATTTAAGTGGTTTCCTTGGACACCGTTACTCTTGCTCTCCTGCTTTCATGCGCCTATCCGCCTTTTGGCTGAGCATGGTTGAAGATTTAAAGCGGGCAAAGCGAGCAGGTTGGAGGCGATTGCTTGCTAGCTGTGTATAATGACTGAAGGGTTTTGTAAGCAAAGGGAATATTTGAGACCTGAGGTCCTACTGCTGTCTCGAGTGCACGAGGGACTTGACCCTTTACAGAATCCGCAGGTTTTGGGATCCCACACAGTTCGATATTGTTGCTGTCTCCACCACTATGCAATGTAGCAGCTCCTCGCTCGCACTCCTCTCAGTTTTCTAAGCGCTCTGATCATATTTCCCTTTCTCCTGTGCGCCTCATGTTTTCGCCCTCGGCTCTGTGTCTGTTCTCTTGGTTTATGGCAACGCCCCTCTCCACCTCTTGAATTCGACCATGGGGGAGCAGGGATAGTGAGGGATAATCGTAATGAGTGTTATCATTTTGAACCACTCTAGATCGTGGTTGTATGTACACAATTGAGATGGAGTACGGCCTGTGTAATGTGCGATCCATGTACCAGCATAGTGTTTGTGTGCCTGGGGTATTGTTACGGTGTTATGGTGACACTTGAAATGCGACAGTAGTATGGTGACAGTGGCATAGCATGAAACCGTTCGGTTCAATAAGATACATGATAAGGGAGGATGGCAGTGAGGTTCTCGGTGCACGGCTGCAACTCACCCATAACACAATCACATTACCTACCTGATAGCCTTCATTTGCATATTCATTGCCGGGAGGGTGCATAAGCAGCGCGTACGTTACAGCTGAAGATTTTCCCGTGGAGGAGCGAGGGCTGCCGGTGCAGGCAAGCGGTTCAATAAAGCTGCTTGTTGGCTGCCTGGCGCTGCTCATCCGGAGGTGATGCTTCCCGGATACACTTCCCGGCTGCGTGTGCGTTGCTTGCTTGCGTGCACGCGACATGCGCACGTGTAGGTGCATCTGTATGCGTGTGTATGTTATGTTTATCTATAAATGTTTGCATCTATGTGTGTGTAAGCATACATGAATGGGAGTGTGAAAGAATGCGTTGAGCCAACAGAAAGAGAGAGCGAAGTCCATGTATGTGAATTTCTGCGAATGCTCGGTGACTGACGTAGCTGCGCTATCCTCGGTGACACTCTACGAGC
>NC_061834.1:24856037-24858537 GCF_019202785.1 Penaeus chinensis | reverse complement strand
TAATGTATTATATATATGTAATGTATTATATATATGTAATGTATTATATATATGTAATGTATTATATATATGTAATGTATTATATATATGTAATGTATTATGTATATGTAATGTATTATGTTATGTATGATGTATTGTATGTTAGTATGTAATGTATTATGTATATGTAATGTATTATGTATATGTAATGTATTATGTATATGTAATGTATTATTATATGTATTGTATTATGTATATGTAATGTATTATGTATATGTAATGTATTATGTATATGCAATGTATTATGTATATGTAATGTATTATGTATATGTAATGTATTATTATATGTAATCGTATTATGTATATGTATGTATTATGTATATGTAATTATTATGTATATGTAAGTGTATTATGTTATATGTAATGTATTATGTATATGGTAATGTATTATGTATATGTAATGTTTATGTATATGTAATGTATTATGTATATGTAATGTATATGTATATGTAATGTATTATGTATATGTAATGTATTATGTATATGTAGTGTATTATTATATGTAGTGTATTATGTATATGTAGTGTATTATGTATATGTAGTGTATTATGTATATGTAGTGTATTTTGTATATGTAGTGTATGATTATATGAGTGTATTATGTATATGTAGTGTATTATGTATATGTAGTGTATTATGTATATGTAGTGTATTATGTATATGTAGTGTATTATGTATATGTAGTGTATTATGTATATGTAGTGTATTATGTATATGTAGTGTATTATGTATATGTAGTGTATTATGTATATGTAGTGTATTATGTATATGTAGTGTATTATGTATATGTAGTGTATTATGTATATGTAGTGTATTATGTATATGTAGTGGTATTATGTATATGTAGTGTATTATTTATATGTAGTGTTTAGTATATGTAGTGTATTATTATATGTAGTGTATTATGTATATGTAGTGTATTATGTATATGTAGTGTATTATGTATATGTAGTGTAGTATGTATATGTAGTGTATATGTATATGTAGTTATATGTATATGTGTGTATTATGTATATGTAGTGTATTATGTATATGTAGTGTTTATGTATATGTAGTGTATTAGTTATGTAGTGTATTATGTATATGTAGTGTATTATTGTATATGTAGTGTATTATGTATATGTAGTGTATTATGTATATGTAGTGTATTATGTATATGTAGTGTATTATGTATATGTAGTGTATTATGTATATGTAGTGTATTATGTATATGTAGTGTATTATGTATATGTAATGTATTATGTATATGTAATGTATTACATATACATATGTTTAACCCCTTGCCGACGGGTACGACGGGTAGACACGTGCTATGCCCACTGTTAGTACTTGTTTGATTGTTTTTACACATAGATGGCTATACTTGTACTAAGTCACCAATGAGCCAGTTAGGAGTACTGCCCGTTTCGCCCGTTCACCCTTTTCTTTGATTTACGAAATATTTTACATTATCTTATTTTGCTGTTACTATTATTAAAAAACATTATAATAATTATAATGTTTATAATAAAAATAACACCATCGATATCCATAGCACTAGTAAAAAACTCGTTTTTCCCGCCAATTCAAATCACGTATGGTCACAAGGTCTATTAATTGACTCCTTTGTGGCTAAGCACTAGCAAAGCCATCTATGAGCAGACATTTCACAAAAAATATAGAAAATGGGCACAGCATTTTCCCCATTTTTTGTTCATTTTCCCCGACGGCATTGGGATATGTAATGTATTATGTATATGTAATGTATTATGTATATGTAATGTATTATGTATATGTAATGTATTATGTATATGTAATGTATTATGTATATGTAATGTATTATGTATATGTAATGTATTATGTATATGTAATGTATTATGTATATGTAATGTATTATGTATATGTAATGTATTATGTATATGTAATGTATTATGTATATGTAATGTATTATGTATATGTAATGTATTATGTATATGTAATGTATTATGTATATGTAATGTATTATGTATATGTAATGTATTATGTATATGTAAATGTATTATGTATATGTAATGTATTATATATATATAATGTATTATATATATAATGTATTATATATATATAATGTATTATATATATAATGTATTATATATATATAATGTATTATATATATATAATGTATTATATATATATAATGTATTATATATATATAATGTATTATATATATATAATGTATTATATATATATAATGTATTATATATATATAATGTATTATATATATATAATGTATTATATATATAATGTATTATATATATAATGTATTATATATATATAATGTATTATATATATAATGTATTATATATATATATATAATGTATTATATATATAATGTATTATATATATATAATGTATTATATATATATATATGATGTATTATATATATATATGATGTATTATATATATATATGATGTATTATATATATATGATGTATTATATATATAT
>NC_061834.1:24843537-24851037 GCF_019202785.1 Penaeus chinensis | reverse complement strand
ATTTTATAATTTTCTTTGCCATATCTTTGGTATTTATTTGTTATTTCATTGATAGAATTGTTGCCCCTTTTCCCACAGCATCTGTTCGACTTGCATAAGATAGCCAGCTCATCAGGAAAGACAGGCGTAGTAATTAAGTACTCTGCGACTATGATGTATGGCGGATGTTTTGCTTTTTTGCATCGTTGACTTCCCGGGAGGAGGCCAGGTGAGGAGGGAGTCTTCGCGTGTGTTGGGGTGCGGCGGGGTTGGAGTGGGGGCAGAAGAGCGTGCAAACAGCAGAGGTCTGGAGGATAGAAAGCTTTTCTCCGATTGTCAGCAATTACACTTGCTTGATTTGTGGCACGCTGCCACTGGCCCTCGCATTCTGCTTCGTGATCTGCATTGCACCGGAAGTTGAGGCGTGCGTGATTAAATCGATTTTACTGCAGGTTAATTAAGGATCTGGTGTAGGGTGGGAGGTGAGGAGGTGATGGCGAAGGCGGCGGTGCCAGTGGAGGCGGCGAGGGTTGCCAGTAGATGAGTTGTGTGTCTTACGACGGTATAACTAACAACAGGGCTGCCGATGGGATACTGCAGCCAGAGACCGGAGTCGCCGCTTCAGTCAGAGACCATCTTGAAGAAAGGGAAAGGGGGAGAGAGACAGAGAAAGCATTTTTTGAGACATGACCTGGACCCAGTCTTGTATTGTAATCTCATTTTGTTTGCCTGTGCTTGTTTTCTGTGGATCAGATGTCGCGTAAGAAAATACACATGCTGGTCACATTGTGTATACAAGCTCTCACTCCGGGACGCCCTTGGTGCTCTCTGTTCTTCTCCCTCTCAACATAGGTGTATGTGAGACGAATGCTTGGAATAATAGGATAATTTTTTAGGGAATTTGCACGGAACTGAGAGAATATGATATAGGTTTTGCCTAAGGAAGGTAAAGTGTGAAAAAGGTGCGGGCGGTGATAAAGGTGCGGGCGCGGGCTGAGGCGACCGCAGAGGCGTGTTAGACGGACCAAAGTGTTTATTACCCAATTGTTTCAAGTGTCAGTGAGCGCTTACAAGAGCAGATGTTGTAATCTTCTTGAAGGGTTCGGTTATTCCTTGAGCCGTAATGGACGAGGTAACAAGAATATCACAGGTGTGGTCACTGATTACAGACAACGCCACAGCAAAGCGCGATATCTTTAGTGAGGTTAAAATGAAGGCCGAGTGCATGCCATACGGACGAAGATGGTTAGTGGTGTCAGTCATCCGGACGCAACGGGGATTGTTGGGGGCACGGAAGAGCGAACTTTCGATCAATATGACAGCAGGAGAAATCCTCTCCATGATCACATCTTCGAGAAGGAGAGGAAGAAGCTCGAGCCTCGTAGGTAGGACTCTTCGCGGCCTCTGTTCGCCTTGTTCTCCTTGTTCTCCTCCCTCCTTCCCTCCCTCCCTCCTCGGCCTCCAGCAAACCCCTTGTTGCCTCCTCCCACTCCAGAGCTCGACGTGGTCTTCGGAGATTGAATGTCAGGAGCGAGTGTGGAACAGAGGCGTCATCCAGAGATGTCTTACATTACTTTAGCTAGTTACTACCACTCGAGAAGCAGGGAGATGAGGGGGGAGAGGTGGAGGGGAGTGAAGGGGCTGGGATCAATCATCAGTCTCCTTTTGGTGACATTGTTCTCCTGTTATGGCGTCTTTAATTGTCAGGTCGCTGAGGATAGGACATATACACCCTTCTTTCACTGTCGCACATCTATATTCACATTCACATTCGTGTTCACATTTATAATCATATTGACACGGACGCATATTTTTAGCGCTCCTTATCCATATCTCACTTTCTTTCTCCTTTATTCCTCTCACGTCCATATCTGTTTATGTTTCCTCTTGAGAGCTCCTGTCCACTTCCGTGCGTGTGGGAACGATTTCAGATATAGACAGTTTTCGAAAGCATAATTTCAGGGAATTAGAAGAGAATAAAGCAGGAGCGAGAAGAGGCAAGCATCGAATCTACGCATTGGGGAAATAAGGAAGAGTAAGAATAAGATTGAGAAACGTGAATCAGTTGATGGGGAGCAAGACGATACACTGCCCTGTAATGCCGGAAGAAATTTTGAGCAGACGTTCAGACGGGCTCTACAAAGGCAGCGGTGATTGCGTCATGCAGAAACAAGGATGTAGGGAAGAAATTGGAGGAGGAGACGGAATGTGGCAATCTAGTTCGGGTGTATTGGTTCGGCTGGAGGAGGAGGTGGAGTTCAAGTTACATCGCGGGATTGGTTTCTAACGGTGAGAGAAAGGGACTCAGGGTGTGGTAAATCTGTAAGGGTGAAGGAAAGGATGCCCGTTTATTATATGATAAAGGGCGAGAGAAAAGGTGCAAGGTATGTCAAATCAAAAATCTAAATAAAAAAATGAGAGAAGTTATGCCAGTGGGTGTGTCTGATGAATATAGGGTGAGGGGAAGGATGCCAGTGATCGATAGATAAATGTAGGTGGAGGGAAAGGATACTAGGCTCTGATAGATGAAAAAAGTGAGAGGAAAGCCGAATAAGAAAAGGGAAATGGAAAGTTTGTGAGAGTGTGTTAGGCAGCCAAGGCTGACGAGGGAGAGGTGCGAGTAAGGCAGATGACCGAAAAGGACAGAAGAAAAAGGTAAGCGAGAAGTGTGAGCCACAGGTGAAAGAAAGGGTGTGCGATTGAGCAGAAGTAGTCAAGGGCGAGAGAAAGGGTTAGTGCGAGTGAGTTAGACGAGTTAAGGGTGAGTGCGAGGCGGAGCGATTGCGTCGGGTTGCGGCTGGTCCGAACCATAGTTGCCAACTTCCTCTCTGTCGGTGAGGCGACAAGGGTGGCTGACGGAGGAGTGGGTGGGGGTTGGGGAAGAGGGAGGGGCTTTAGGAGGGGGTCCAACAGCAGAGGAAGAGGGGACACTGGAAGCTTGTTTTCTCTTTGTTGGTGGCGAGCGCCCCTCCCGGAATGGGGACTGATTGCGAAGGGAAGAGTTCCGCGGGAATGTTTATTCGCTTACTTATTTGTTATTGATGTTATTTATTTATTTGATATTGAGGTGGGGAATCGACGTTTGGCTCTTGGCCTCTATGGTATTTTGGTTATGAGACTTGTCTGCAGGATATTGGTGTAATTAATGGTGTTAGGAAAAGAAAGTAAAGACTGGTTATGGGGCAGAAAGAAATACCAGTAATTCCTGTAGCGAGGGAAATTACATGTAGAGCAGGTCTGGCATTATAGTGGAGCGGGTCTGTGTTTTGAAAGTGAGAAACCATCAGTTATTTACACGAAAAGTGATGCATGTTGCATGGAGGTGGGTCATACTCATTATTTTCAGTGTCAGGATAGCAGTTATGAGATGTAAGTAAAACTTGTGTGATTTTCATATTAACGTTCGCTGTGTGTGTGTTGTGTTGTCGACATGGTATAAATAGAGCCGGAGATAACAGCATGAAGTGCACTGATTACAGCAAAAAGTGGCAGCAGGAGGTGGAGCAGGTGGAGTTAAGAGGAACTTAGATTAAGCGGCAACCGCGATAAGGGGACGAGACCGAACGTAATGTTGGCTCTGGCATTAGCCGCGTTTCCTTTTCCACTTCATCCTCTCTTCTCCGTTCATCTAACTTTCCCCCTTCGTCCCCCTATCCGGATAGGCATGTTTGCATTCGCTTCGTTATACGTTGCCTTTCCCCCCTCTCGGTCTACGCCTTATCCGTTTATCCTTCTTCTTTTTTGAGCTCCAGATGCTGCTCCCATCCGGTATCCCCCTCCCCCATCTTCTACTTCCACCGCCGTACTGCCCCTTCATCTCCCTTGGTTTTATCTTCAGAACAAGAGGGTAAAGGGACTAGCTGTACTTACTCTAATGACGCTTGTTGTTTGAAAAAAAAAAGTTCGCATAACGCATTAGAAAATCGGGACGATATATGGGGCCGTGTGTAGAAGGCCGAGGAGGCAGCCGATCCAGTCATAGCTCCATGTCGACACAGCACAACGCGCGTGTTAGGCAGAAACGTAACTCTATATTGAGTGAGAGATGAGAATAACAAAGCGCGCAGAAGGATGCTCTGAGATTAGACGGCTGGGAGGGGCTGGGGTGGAGTGGCTGGGGGGATTAGATAATGAAACTCACGGATAAAAGCTAAGTATAGTGGAACGGAAGAGCTTGGAATCTGTGCACTTAGATTTCAAGTGTCAAGTTGGTGGAGAATTGTAGTAGTTAACAGAACGCGGAGTGTTCATAATTGAAGTTAGCACAGTGAGCAGTTTATGAAAATTGCATGTCTGCAAGTTTGGAGTACACTCAGGATTCTATGAATATTTATCTAAACCTTGAATGATGCAAACCTGGTCATATCTATACAATAGTTGTAAAAATGTCTGTCTTTCACATACTGAACAAAGACATTCTGCTGGTCAGTGTTGCGAAAGAAAATGCTCTCTTGAAAGTGCTGTTGTGCAATCTGTTGCTCTGACATTGAACAATACATCATTCGATCCATCTTGTGTAACAACATTTTCAGCGAGCAAGTTTCAATTTCCCGAAGTCTTGCGTGATCTCCTGTGGGTGTCTCCACAAAACAGAACACGGACTGCTTTCATAGTGTTATAGAAAGAATCTTGACTGGTTTCAGCCACTTCCGTCGATAGTTCTTGCCGGAGAGTTCGTTTCCGTGTTCAGTTTTTCACTCTTGAGATTCCCGCTGGGGCGAACCGAAGATTGTGGTAGGAATCGCGTCGGAATCTAGTCATGCTGGTTGAATCCTTGGAATATCAAGTTAGGCGAAGAAAGTCGTATGAAAGAGATTGGCTTCGTACACAGAACCGCATTGGGAAGGACTACGGTTCGAAAATATGCTAATTCATAGCAAGTTTTGCACCCAAGTCCTTCACAACGTCTTTTGTTTCGTAAAAAGGCCAATAATATAGGCGGGCTTCTGGCTTGCATTGTTTCCATGATTGCAGCTGCTGTTCCCTCTCCTCTTCACCCTTATCCTCCTGTGCTATATATTCCTCTAAAGCCATTTTTGAAGATGATCAGAGTTTGCCGTAGGCTTTGCTGCGTGTAGTGCTCTTGGCCACTTCTTCCGCCCCAGCCCCCTCTTCCCATATCCTCTCTTTGCTCCCTTTTCCCAGCTCCAAGGTCCGCGCAGGTTTGTCCCTGCGGATGTTAGATAACAATAAAAGGAGGCACATATTGTGTTACGTGAACAGGCAAACAAAGCGTAGTAAGCGCCACAAGGCAATGGTAAGTTTGCTTCCTCTTGCTACGTATAAGTTGCTTTTTGTTTTCTGGTAAAAGGTGTAATCTGTTAAGAAATTACGGCTCTAAGAGACGGAAGGAGGATGGGGAGGGGGGGGGGAGGAAAGTACGATTGCTTTGCTCCGCTCGAAGGCATCGGAAATGCCTTAGATTCCATGGTCGTCTAAGGACAATATGGAAAATCTCGGCCGCGGCGTTATCTTAGTAACGAACGCATTGAAGCGTTGTTGAGTTTAGCGGGTTGGGGCTGCGACGGCTGATGCACAGATGCCAAGACTCGTCATGGCATGGCAGACGTCAGCGCTCGCGGGTGGGCGTGGAGATGTCATGGTCACACACACTCGTATCAGAAAGGTTTGCTCGCTGGCCGACGTTGGTGGGGCGGCTGGGGCTGAAGGGAGGGAGGTTCCGGAAAGCTTGAAAAAGGTCAGCAGGCGATGAAGGTTGCAATATGCAAGGAGCCTCCGGAAGAGCGGACGAGAAAATCTTTGCGGGGCCGAAACGCCCTGCTAAAAATGTTTTACTCTTTCACGATGAACTGTTGTAATATGAGAGCCTCATTTTGGGTACCAGGTATAAAACAAAAATAAGAAGGGCCTGGAGGTGAAGCACTAGAGGACGAAAGAAACTAAAAATACACAGGCGGAAAAGCAAGAAAAGAAGCGGCAAGGAATGAATGTATTTGCTGTCAGTCATAGCTTAATTAAGGGGAAAGCACCGCAGGGTCTGTCTGTGGGCGGGCATGGGCAAGGGAAGTCGAAGCCATGACGCGTTGAGGGCGGGGCAGGTGGAGAGTTGGCCGATGGGCGGCGGGCGGGTGTTGCATTCATGGATATCGGGTGGGCGGGCGGGCGGGTGTGAATAAATGTCAGGGGTTACGGCTGTGGCAGTGTGTTTGCACGTCGCCTGCCATTGCCAGGGTCGACCCTAGGGCCACTGGATCCCCCCTTGTGGTGCTTTCCTCCCCCTCTCCCCCACTACGCACTGGATGCCAGGAAAGATCTCGGGGCGACTGACATTCCTTGGGTACGGATGAAAGATCTGTGGCTTGAGCTCGTCACACCCAGACGTGGAATATTGATCAGCCGGAATTTGCATTAAGTGTCGGTATGCGAGAACGGACATTGCGGTGGCCGTCGGTCGGCGCACTTGCAAGGCGTGAGTAAAGGGATCTCGGGCTCCCTCGGGGCTCCTTCGGGGCTCCTTCGGGGCTCCTTCGGGGTCTCGCTGGGTTGTGCAGTGTGATGTGCACACACACACACACACACACACACACACACACGCACACGCGCACGCACGCACGCACGCACGCACGCACGCACGCACGCACGCACGCACGCACGTAGGCACTAAAGTATGTACGCACAGTCACTCGCATACACACGCAGGCACTAAAGTATGTAAGCACCCAAGAATGTACGCACATAGTCACTAACTTATTCATTCATTCAACCATCTTATAACACACACACACACACACACACACACACACACACACACACACACACACGCGCGCGCGCGTGCGCGCGATCACTTGCGTACGCACGCAGGCACTAAAGTATGTACGCACTCAAGAATGTACGCACTCACTCGCTCAGTCACTTACTTACTCATTCATTAATTAATTCATTCATTCAACCATCTTAAAACACCTTGAATAACCCTCGCACCCATAATCGCCTGCAAATAGAGAAAACCTCACGCCCAGCCCACTTTTCATAAGCGGCGGCGAAAGCCTGCGCATCTCGCTAGACCGAGTGCGCCTCTCTGCTACTTAGGTAGTGGCGGCGACGTGGAATTCTTGGCCTTTGTGAAGGAGGGAGGAGAGGTTCGCCCACTCCGGCTGCAAGGAAGGACCTCTCCCTATGAGTGTGAGACGGCCGCCTTTTAAGCGTCAAAAGGGCAGGGGGGGGAGGGGATTTCATTGTGGAGATGGCGGTCTCGGACTGAGGGGGCGAGAAGGCGGCGGCCATTAGAATTTGTTATGAGGTATTTGTGTGAATATGAGGCTGCGGGCTGAAGTGGTGAGGCGTTGGTGGGGAGGGATAAGCAGGAGGGAAGGAAAGTGGCGATGAGAAGAAGAAGGAAATAAAGGAGGTATAATTTGTGGGTGTAAGGATGCAGTTATTGGATAGAGTCCTAGGCTGATTGTGGGTGATGTAGTGTAATTAGTCTTGAGGTATGTAGGAATTTTCTTTTGAGTGCGAAGATGCGTGAGGGAGTGGCGCAGGTGGGAGTCTTGAGAGCGA
>NC_061834.1:24833537-24836037 GCF_019202785.1 Penaeus chinensis | reverse complement strand
TCTCTCCTCTCATCTCTCTCTCTCTCTCCTCTTATCTCTCTCTCCTCTCATCTCTCTCTCTCCTCTCATCTCTCTCTCTCCTCTCATCTCTCTCTCTCCTCTCATCTCTCTCTCTCCTCTCATCTCTCTCTCTCTCCTCTCATCTCTCTCTCTCCTCTCATCTCTCTCTCTCCTCTCATCTCTCTCTCTCCTCTCATCTCTCTCTCTCCTCTCATCTCTCTCTCTCCTCTCATCTCTCTCTCTCTCTCATCTCTCTCTCTCTCTCTCTCTCCTCTCATCTCTCTCTCTCTCCTCTCATCTCTCTCTCTCTCCTCTCATCTCTCTCTCTCTCCTCTCATCTCTCTCTCTCTCCTCTCATCTCTCTCTCTCTCCTCTCATCTCTCTCTCTCTCTCCTCTCATCTCTCTCTCTCTCCTCTCATCTCTCTCTCTCTCCTCTCATCTCTCTCTCTCTCCTCTCATCTCTCTCTCTCTCCTCTCATCTCTCTCTCTCTCCTCTCATCTCTCTCTCTCTCCTCTCATCTCTCTCTCTCTCCTCTCATCTCTCTCTCTCTCCTCTCATCTCTCTCTCTCTCCTCTCATCTCTCTCTCTCTCCTCTCATCTCTCTCTCTCTCCTCTCATCTCTCTCTCTCTCCTCTCATCTCTCTCTCTCTCCTCTCATCTCTCTCTCTCTCCTCTCATCTCTCTCTCTCCTCTCATCTCTCTCTCTCTCCTCTCATCTCTCTCTCTCCTCTCATCTCTCTCTCTCTCCTCTCATCTCTCTCTCTCCTCTCATCTCTCTCTCTCTCCTCTCATCTCTCTCTCTCCTCTCATCTCTCTCTCTCTCCTCTCATCTCTCTCTCTCTCCTCTCATCTCTCTCTCTCTCCTCTCATCTCTCTCTCTCTCCTCTCATCTCTCTCTCTCTCCTCTCATCTCTCTCTCTCTCCTCTCATCTCTCTCTCTCTCCTCTCATCTCTCTCTCTCTCCTCTCATCTCTCTCTCTCTCCTCTCATCTCTCTCTCTCCTCTCATCTCTCTCTCTCTCTCCTCTCATCTCTCTCTCTCTCTCCTCTCATCTCTCTCTCTCTCCTCTCATCTCTCTCTCTCTCCTCTCATCTCATCTCTCTCTCTCTCTCTCTCTCTCTCCTCTCATCTCTCTCTCTCCTCTCATCTCTCTCTCTCATCTCATCTCTCTCTCTCCTCTCATCTCATCTCTCTCTCTCCTCTCATCTCATCTCTCTCTCTCCTCTCATCTCATCTCTCTCTCTCTCCTCTCATCTCATCTCTCTCTCTCTCCTCTCATCTCATCTCTCTCTCTCTCCTCTCATCTCATCTCTCTCTCTCTCCTCTCATCTCATCTCTCTCTCTCTCTCATCTCATCTCTCTCTCTCATCTCATCTCCCTCCCTCTTCCTCCCTCCCTCCCTCCCTCCCTCCCTCCTTCCCTCCCTCTTCCTCTTTACCTCCCACGCCCCCTCTCACTCTGACCTGTAAGATCTTTCTTCATGCAATTATTCTCAGAAATTGATCTGATTGTTTTCTGTGATAGAGATGGCTTCCAGAAATGTTCTCGTTATTTGTTGGTAAGATATCTGAGAAAATGGATTAGAAATGCCTTTTTTCTCTTAATATCGGTTTATCTTCCCATGTGTTCTGGGTATTTTGACCTAATCACACTTGTAGCTCCATAGGGCGACGTGACAAGTTGGTTGTATAGTATTGATCTTCATGGTCAGGTTGGTAGGTATTCTTGTAGTTTGTGCTGGTGTTTTATGAGATTTGACGTGTCCATAGTTTCAAGAAAAATGTTTGGGCTTCTTTCAGTGCACTTCATTCTCACTCGTTCTTGATTTCGTAGCGCCGAAATTGGGACAACTTCACAAATGTAGTTGCGAAAGTATAATCAACACATGAGAGATAATGTTAAGATAAATAATACATTGTCGGTTGTATTTATATAAATGTCTAGAAATTTGTGTCAGAAAATGCTATCCCATGAGATAAGGTTATACATGCAAGTTGGCACTCATTTAATGATTATAAAAAAAATATATTCTGAGAGAACAAAATTGTTAACCGTAACATTCATCTGCTACGGCGTGCTGTCTTTGTATTATCTTTTTACACATCCGTCGATTATAAGACAAGGGAAGAAGAACACGTTCGTGGAGTTTAAGGAACTATACATAGACCCAGGTGGTGTTCAACGTGTCCTTCAACTTTTTTTGTTTACGTGCAAGCTCTATTATGAGGCTTTAGCGGCAGCCATGCGGTCCCCAGAGCCAGTACCGGTTACACTGCGGGATTGCCATCGAGCTGCATAGGGAGAGGACGGCCTGCGGCGTCGAGGGGCGCTCCCCGGATGGCTGGCCGGCCGCCGCATCGCCAGAACGGTTCGATACCGTAATTATTGGGTGGTTCGCGTGGCCACAATGGTGTAACAACCTAAGCCAACTGAGGAGTGGTGAGACGATATAGTGGGAAGGCACTGAGGGCCAGGTGGGCGGTAGTCTTGTTAGAGGA
>NC_061834.1:24826037-24828537 GCF_019202785.1 Penaeus chinensis | reverse complement strand
GATTGGCGTTCTCGTCGTTACACCGAGAGAGGACGTCATGGGAAAATCACGATAAGTACACAGAAGTATTTCACATGCCGATTTTCACCCCATTCGATATTATTTCCGCTCTAGCCTTAAGTCAATCTTCGGAATCTTGAGGGCGATCCAAAGTCCGCATTCGCAGAATTATATTAGGAAAGAAAGTGTGCAGTTACGGGAACCCACACCAAGTCTGGACAGCCTTCCGAGCTTCGCCATCTTGGACTGGGCGGTTACAAAGTGATCAAAGAAGGATAAACTTCCACTCGAGTCGTAAAATGTCTGTTGGCGATGAAAGCCCGCCTGGGGATCTCTCCTCGTGGCGCCTTGCGGACCTTGTTGACGCCGGAACCACCTCATTCAGCAGATCCTTGGTCCTGTTGAGTGGCACGCGCCCCCTCGCCGCCTCGAATTGGCCCGAAATGAAGTCATTGCGTTGTATTGGCTTTGGCAAGCCCGGGTCTCCGTGCAGACTGCAGAACGTGCTTTAGGATTAGCCAGGATGCGAGTTTTTTGTCGGCTTACTTGTGAATAGAGTGCAGTTTGCTTAAAACATGATTGTGTGCCGATAGCGCAAAACGACCGTATAAATGGATACGAAAGCTATCCCGAATTAATAGGAGTAGGCTGCAAGGATGAAATCGGCCGTCTTGCCAAACCGCTGAACTGCCAATCGCCTTCTTGAAGTAACTAATGTGCACTATTTCGATTTATTCCACCTCCCTTACCCCCCCCCCCTCTCTCCCTCTCCCTCTCCCTCTCCCTCTCCCTCTCCCTCTCCCTCTCACCCTCTCTCCCTCTCACCCTCTCTCCCTCTCACCCTCTCACCCTCTCACCCTCTCACCCTCTCACCCTCTCACCCTCTCTCCCTCTCTCCCTCTCTCCCTCTCTCCCTCTCTCCCTCTCTCCCTCTCTCTCCCTCTTCCTCTCCCTCTCCCTCTCTCTCTCTCCCTCTCCCTCTCCCTCTCTCTCTCTCTCTCTCTCTCTCTCTCTCTCTCCCTCCCTCCCTCCCTCCCTCCCTCCCTCCCTCCCTCTTCCTCCCCCTCCCTCCCTCCCTCCTTTTCCCTCCCTCCCTCCCTCCCTCCCTCCTTTTCCCTCCCTCCCTCCCTCCTTTTCCCTCCCTCCCTCCCTCCCTCCTTTTCCCTCCCTCCCTCCCTCCCTCCCTCCCTCCTTTTCCCTCCCTCCCTCCCTCCTTTTCCCTCCCTCCCTCCCTCCTTTTCCCTCCCTCCCTCCCTCCCTCCCTCCCTCCCTCCCTCCCTCCCTCCCTCCCTCCCTCCCTCCCTCCTTTTCCCTCCTTTTCCCTCCTTTTCCCTCCTTTTCCCTCCTTTCCCCTTCTTTTCCACTTCCTTTGTCCCTCTTCTCCTTCTCGCTCCTCCTTTCCAACATTTCTTCCTCTTTCCCGTTCGCTTTTCCTTAAACCCAGATTTACGTTGAATGACGTCTGTGTAGGTTTATCACTTCCTCTTGTTCCCAAGCCCAGCGGCGCCGCATATCCTACTGCTGCCACGGTGAGAAGGTAGCCGTGATTACAAAGAAACTAGCAGTTTGTGATAAAACACTGAAACCGGCGCAAGAAGTAAAGAAACAAATCCTCAATCTGTTGCGGATCAGTTGCATTTCATTTCGTTTGAAGTAATATTGGCCTGTGTATCGGATGGTCACGTGACCACACACCATTCCGTCCCTGGCCTCCCCCCATTATTTTTTTTTTCTTATATACACTAGCGTAATTATGCACAAGTTAATCTGAAAACGGGAAAGCGTAGAGGGCTCGGGGCCTTTGGGACGCGGGCATACAAGGCTTGACCGGGCTGGGCGGTGCTACGAGTGCTGGCTCTGAGTGTTAGTCAGATCAAGGCCTGGTCAATTTCTTATTGATGTATTGTGCTTTGTATTGGTTATGGTGATTATAAGAATCGTTCGTGTGTGTGTCGGTATGCGTGGGAGTATAAATGTAACTATGTATTTAATTTCCTCATAAATGCAGTAACACCTTTAGGATAAAGTAATAATTAATATATTTCAAAATTGATGTATAGTTTTATTAAATACAATTTTGTATCCTACAAGTTGAACACGTTCGCCTTGAGATGTGGGACAGTATGATGGCTTAAAGCTTTGGCTTGTAGCTCTCACGACGTTGGCTTTGGCACAGTGCCAGGCTTTGGTGATGGACACGACAACAACCCGTGAGTGGAGTTGGCAGGGTGGCGGGCGGGCGGGCGGGCGGGCGGCTTGGCCTGTAGAGGGTCGAGGAAGGGGCTAAGTGATGATAACCCACAGCTCCAAGTTGGCCCCGACGATAATGATGATGATGATGGCGCTCCCATACCCAGGGACATGCAGTGTGGAATGTAACAGCCAGGATGCTGCTGCTGAGGATGTCCTAGTAGGGGATCTCTGCTTCACTGTGCATTTCTAAGGGGGATTTAACGGTTGGCTTTCTTGGGTTGCAGGGAGAGAGGGAGGGTAAGAATGC
>NC_061834.1:24818537-24823537 GCF_019202785.1 Penaeus chinensis | reverse complement strand
TCCCTCTTCCCTCTCGCCTCTCCTTCCCTCTTCCCTCTCGCCTCTCCTTCCCTCTTCCCTCTCGCCTCTCTCCTCTCCTTCCCTCTTCCCTCTCGCCTCTCTCCTCTCCTTCCCTCTTCCCTCTCTCAACTCCCTCCCTCTTCCCTCTCTCAACTCCCTCCCTCTTCCCTCTCTCAACTCCCTCCCTCTTCCCTCTCTCAACTCCCTCCCTCTTCCCTCTCTCAATTCCCTCCCTTTTCCCTCTCTCAACTCCCTCCCTTTTCCCTCTCTCAACTCCCTCCCTCTCTCCTCTCTCTCCTCTCTCTCCTCTCTCTCCTCTCTCTCCTCTCTCCCTCTCTCTCTCCCTCTCTCTCTCTCTCTCTCTCTCTCTCTCTCTCTCTCTCTCTCTCTCTCTATATATATATATATATATATATATATATATATATCTTATCTCTCTCTCTCTCTCTCTCTCTCTCTCTCTCTCTCTCTCTCTATATATATATATATATATATATATATATATATATCTATCTTATCTCTCTCTCTCTCTCTCTCTCTCTCTCTCTCTCTCTCTCTCTCTCTCCTCTCTCTCCTCTCTCTCTCTCTCTCTCTCTCTCTCCCTCTCATTTTCTCTCCCTCTCTCTCTCCCCCTCCCCCATATATATGTGTATATATACATATATGTTTATATGTATAATATATATATATATAAATATATACCTATATACATATATACATATATATTAATATGCATATATATATTTATATGTATAATATATAAATATAAATATATACATATATACATATGTATGTATGATATATAGATATGAATATATTCATATACATATATACATATATACATATATTTGTATATACATACATATATGTATACATATATACATACTAATATATACGCATACATATATATATATACATATACATATAAATATATATATGTATATACATATTCATATGTAAGTATACAGACATATATACATGTATGTGTAAATATGTATGTATGTATATATATATGTATATGAATGTATGTATATATGTATGCATATATAAATGTATGTATATATGTATGTATACGTGTATCTATATATGTATATTTATTTGTAAATATCATATATATATGCATGTATGTATGTGTTTGTATATAAGTATGTGTACATATGTCTGTATACGTGTATCTATATATGTATATTTATTTGTATATATCATATATATATATATATATATATATATATATATGCATGTATGTATGCGTATGTATATAAGTATGTGTAAATATGTATATATTATATATATGTACACATATGTAAATGTATATATGTATGTATGTGTATATATGTATCTATATGTATGTATATGTTTATATGTGTACATATGTTTATATATATGTTTATATCTGTGTATATTTGTATGCATTGTATATATCTATATATGTGTATGTGTATATATGTATAAATTGTATATATTTATATATATGTATGTATTGTATATATTTATATATATGTATGTGTATATATATGTATTTATATATATGTATGTGTATATATGTATCCGTATGTTTGCATGTGTATATATAAGTATGTACATGTATATATATATATGTACATATATGTTTGTATATATGTATATATCTATGTAGGTGTATATATGTATATATAGAGACACTTATGTATATACATATATCTGTATATATGTATATACATATATAGGTATTTATATATTATATACGTATATGTATACTTATGTATGTATATATACACATATATATGTATACGTACATACATATAAATGTATATACGTATATATACGTATACATGTATATATATTGTATATATACATATTCGTATATATACAAATATGTCTATAGATATACACATCTACACAAATTCACACACACACACACACACACACACACACACACACACACACACACACACACACACACACACACACACACACACACACACACACACACACACACACACACACACACACACACACACACACACACACACACACACACACACACACACACACACACACACACACACACACACACACACATACACATGTAATTGTTGCAAGAAGATGACAGTGTCAATTCCCGCAAACTAGACGAGCGTAAAGGAAAGTCTAAGACAGGGCATAGAGCTCGGCCTGACCCCTTGTTGACCAGCTGAGCGATCAGGGAAGCCGAGAAGCAGCGGAACCAAAAGAGCCACTCCGAACGTCCCCATTTTCTCTCGGGTGACCGTGGTATCGACTCGCATCTCCTCAGCCCTCAGCCCACATGCCGGACCTAGAACTCCCCTCTTCGGCTGCTAGGACTCTCAGGGCGACCTCTGTGATGGCTCCCTGCGTTCGTTTATGGTGTCAGTGGCAGGGGCGAAGGATCGAGTTGAGCGTGATTGTAGACAGAATTGGAACGGGGATCTCGTGTGTATTGCCATTGCTTGGTTTCGAGAATATTTCTAGGGCGATGATTAACCATTAAAGAAAAAAGTAGAGTTGTAATAAGTGTGAAGGTGATTGATTCAGCCAGTAATATACCTGAGAGGGCTCCTTAAGCTAGAAAAGTGAACATTAATCGAACACATGTCAGGAAAGACCCCGCTGCTCCGATGGATCATTTCAGCCAGAGTAGCATTTAATATTTTCTCGATCGTAGCTTTATGACCAAATATTCGAAGCCGACGCTGTTCCGAATTTGCCCTAATTTGTGCCGAAACACTTAGAAAAAAAAAGCCGACCTTTAAACGACTTTTTCCCCTCGGTGGTTAACGATGTTTTCAGCTTTTGAGTTAGACTTCAAAAGGTATATTTTAATAGAGTTTCTAGCCTCTGCCACTGCTAATTTTATTATAAGTCCTCTGCTTCTGAGTCACCTTTATTGACGTAATCCCTCAGGCTCTCCTCCTCATCATCCTTCTCTGCTTGCTAATCCTCCACCTTCTCTTACTTTTCCTTCTACTCATTCTCCACCTTCTCTTACCTTTCTTTCTACTCATTCTCCACCTTTCCTACCTTCTTACCTTCGTCCATATTTGCCATTCTCCTCTTCTGCTTACTTCTACTCTACGTTTTCCTACTCCTCTTCTTTTTCTTCTTCTTCTTTTTTCTTTCTTCTTCTTTCTCTTTCTCTTCTTTCTCTTCCTCTTCTTTCTCTTCCTCTTCTTTCTCTTCCTCTTCTTCCTCCTCCTCCTCCTCCTCCTCCTCCTCCTCCTCCTCTTCTTCATCTTCCTCCTCCTCCTCTTCTTCATCTTCCTCCTCCTCCTTTTCTTCATCTTCCTCCTCCTCCTCTTCTTCATCTTCTTCCTCCTCTTCTTCATCTTCCTCCTTCTCCTCTTCTTCATCTTCCTCCTCCTCCTCCTCTTCTTCATCTTCCTCCTCCTCCTCTTCCTCCTCCTCTTCCTCCTCTCCTCCTCCTCCTCCTCCTCTTCCTCCTCTTCTCCCTCTTCTTCTCCTCCTCTTTTCTCTTCTTCTCCTCTTACTCTATCCTCTTCTTCTCCTCTTCTCTCCTCTTCTCTCTCTCTTCCTCCTCCTCCTCCTCCTCTTCTCCTCCTCCTCCTTCCTCCTCCTCCTCCTCCTCCTCCTCCTCCTCCTCTCCTCCTCCCTCCTCCTCCTCTCCTCCTCTCCTCCTCCTCCTCCTCCTCTCTCCTCTTCTCCTCTCTCCTCCTCTCTCCTCTCCCCCCCTCTCCTCTCCTCTCCTCTCCTCCTCCTCCTCCTCCTCTCTCCTCCTCCCCCTCCTCCTCCTCCTCTCCTCTCTCTCCTCCTCCTCTCCTCCTCCCTCCTCTTCTCCTCTTCTCCTCTTCCTCTCTCCTCTTCTTCCCCCTTTCCTCTTCTCTTCTCCCTCTTCTCCTCCTCTCTCCTCTTCTCCTCCTCTTCTCCTCCTCTTCTTCTCCTCTTCTCCTCCTCTTCTCCTCCTCTTCTCCTCCTCTTCTCCTCCTCTTCTCCTCCGCCAGGATTATCCGTGTCATAGAAAACGGCGTCTTTCGTGTGTTCACTATACGTTTTCTTCCTCCTCATTAGGATCACCTTTGTCATCACATTTTCGTACCCTGCCACCCCTTTTTTTTATTCCCAATACCCCTCTGTCATTGTCTTAACTTGTGCCCTCCAACCTTATGCAGTCACCTTTGTACCCCCCACCCCCATGCTCTCAATTATTCTTGCGTAATCTCTCGCCCATCCGTCAATACTCTCTCTCCCTCTCAACCACTATTTCCCGACCCTCAAGCATGATCTCTTTTTCTTCTGATGTCTCTCTTCCCTACCTATTTTTATTCTCTCTTTCTTGTTTCGGACGTGGCTCTTGTTTCTGTCTCCTCCATCTTTTTCCCTTTCTCCTTGCCGTTGATCTGTTCTGCATTTTTTTAATGTCAGTCTTCCCTTGAAGACCGTGGTGTTATTCTCCCTCCTTTTGCCCCCCCCCCCCCTTTTTTTTCTCTCTTTTTTTTTTTTTTTCTCTTTTTTTATTCAGACACTGTCTGTCTTCTTCCCCACTCACTTCACTCTGCTCTCGCTTCTCTTCTCCTCCCCTTTCTTTCCTGCTTTCTTCTTTCACCCTTCTTTTTTCTTCCCTTCTAGCGCATCTCACTAGAGGAGGAGTAAGTGGGCAGCCGGATGAATTTGAGTTAGAGTGAGAGAGCTAGAGAGGCGAGAGGGAGCCAGAGAGGCCGAGAGGCCGAGAGGGAGCTAGAGAGGCCGAGAGGGAGCTAGAGAGGCCGAGAGGGAGCTAGAGAGGCCGAGAGGGAGCTAGAGAGGCCGAGAGGGAGCTAGAGAGGCCGAGAGGGAGCTAGAGAGGCCGAGAGAGAGCTAGAGAGGCCGAGAGGGAGCTAGAGAGGCCGAGAGGGAGCTAGAGAGGCCGAGAGGGAGCTAGAGAGGCCGAGAGGGAGCTAGAGAGGCCGAGAGGGAGCTAGAGAGGCCGAGAGGGAGCTAGAGAGGCCGAGAGGGAGCTAGAGAGGCCGAGAGGGAGCTAGAGAGGCCGAGAGGGAGCTAGAGAG
>NC_061834.1:24803537-24811037 GCF_019202785.1 Penaeus chinensis | reverse complement strand
ATAAAGAGGAGGAAGAGGAAGGAGGATAAAGAGGAGGAAGAGGAAGGAGGATAAAGAGGAGGAAGAGGAAGGAGGATAAAGAGGAGGAAGAGGAAGGAGGATAAAGAGGAGGAAGAGGAAGGAGGATAAAGAGGAGGAAGAGGAAGGAGGATAAAGAGGAGGAAGAGGAAGGAGGATAAAGAGGAGGAAGAGGAAGGAGGATAAAGAGGAGGAAGAGGAAGGAGGATAAAGAGGAGGAAGAGGAAGGAGGATAAAGAGGAGGAAGAGGAAGGAGGATAAAGAGGATAAATGGGAGGAAGAGGAAGGAGGATAAAGAGGAGGAAGAGGAAGGAGGATAAAGAGGAGGAAGAGGAAGGAGGATAAAGAGGAGGAAGAGGGAGGAGGATACAGAGGAGGAAGAGGAAGGAGGATAAAGAGGAGGAAGAGGAAGGAGGATGAAGAAGGAGGAAGAGGATAGGAGGAAGAGGGAGGAGGATAGAGAGGAAGAGAGGAGGATAAAGAGGAGGAAGAGGAAGGAGGATGAAGAAGGAGGAAGAGGAAGGAGGATGAAGAAGGAGGAAGAGGAAGGAGGATGAAGAAGGAGGAAGAGGAAGGAGGATGAAGAAGGAGGAGGAGTGGATGTAGGAGTAGAAGGAAGTGGAGGAAGGAGAAGATGGCGAAGAAGGTGGAGGAGGTAGAGGTTGAGGTAGAGATGGAGGTTGAGGTTTAGGTGGAGGTTGAGGTTTAGGTGGAAGAAATGTAGAAGAGAAAGGTGTGAGAGAAAAAGAAATAGTATAGGAAGAACTATAAGAAGAAGAAGAAGAAAAATGGTTGAGAAGGCACAGAGTAAGCGCGTGGAAATGCCGCGGTACTATCAGATTCCCCGTTTTATTTGTCCGTTTGCGTTATTATGCTTTTTACAGTAGACCTAATGAGGAGTAAGACGGAGGGAGAGGGGACAGGGAGACGCACAAGGAGGTTCAGACACTCGCACTCTCTTCCACAGCCATTCACCTCCCCCCCACTCTCACTCACTTTCTGTCTCAGTTTGTTGTTTCACTCACGCCTTCATTCACTATCTCCCTCCCTATTTCAGCCCCCCCCCCCGCTCTCTCTCTTCTCTCACTATTTCCCACTCCTCCCCGTCCATTGCTTCCCCTTTCCTTACTCTCTCCTCCCCATGCCTCCCCTCTCCTCCCCATGCCTCCCCATCCATCCCCTCTCCTTCCCATGCCTCCCCTCTCCTCCCCATGCCTCCCCTCTCCTCCCCATGCCTCCCCTCTCCTTCCCATGCCTCCCCTCTCCTCCCCATCCATCTCCTCTCCTTCCCATGCCTCCCCTCTCCTCCCCATCCATCTCCTCTCCTCCCCATGCCTCCCCTCTCCTCCCCATGCCTCCCCTCTCCTCCCCATCCATCTCCTCTCCTCCCCATCCATCTCCTCTCCTCCCCATCCATCTCCTCTCCTCCCCATGCCTCCCCTCTCCTCCCCATCCATCTCCTCGTACTCCCCATCCCTTCCCTCGTACTCCCCATCCCTTCCCTCCTCCCTTGAAATGTTCTAACACGACGTGCCACATGGCAGAGGCTAGATGTGCCACTCTATAGCAGCTGTAATTGACAGCGCGTCTCTCACATTTAAGACGCTGACGTCACAGCTTCGCCGCCGTCTTTTCGCCAAATTAATCTACACTTCACCCAAGCCACAGCGGGAGAATTTACGCTGTCCATTTCCCCTTTCCCCGCCTCATGCAGTTTCGGCTCGTCTTCCATCTCCTTGACCCCTCCCCGCCCCCCGCGTCCCCTGTCCCCCTGACCCCTTAATCCTACGCCCCTTTCCGGACGATTGGTAGAGCGGGCCACCGTGAAGGGTGCGGGCGGGAGGGTGGGCGTCCGTGGGCGGCTCGATGGGTTCCGGGATCCGTCTGGCCTGATTGCTGCGGAGAATTAGTTTCTTGACATTTTTTGGTGGGTATGCCTTCCACTCACTCGTCGGTTTATTGTTTTTAGTCGATTGCCGTTGATTGGGGTTTATTGTTTCTTGCTGATTGCCAGAGTCGGCTTGACTGCCGATTTTTTTAACGCACTCCTTTAGGTTTTGAAGTTGCAGCTGTTTAGGTTAGGTTCAGTACACCACTTTATTTTTAGTGCGTTGAACAATATTAGTTTTACACCACATTAGGCCTAGGCGGTAGAACTTTTTTCCTGAAGACTTGTCTGCTGGCGCAGTCGATTGTTTTCTGCGGGAAAGTGAGGCGGTGATTGGTTTTCGTGGTCGTGTAAGCACACTTATTTAACTTTTATGGTTGAATGACTTGTTGTGATTGTCTTTTAGGATTGATAGATGTTTCTCCTGTTGCTGATTGTTGGGGGCCGTAGACATGTGTACGACAGGTTTGATTTTTCCCTCCTGTTTCCTATTTCTTTGCTCGTGAATTAATGTATAAGATTGAGATTCGTGGGTCGAAAAGTTTGGAAGATTTATCATGTTTTTGGTGCGGGGGCAATCGCTTTCATTCGAACGCCTTCCTTTCCGGTGAATTACTCGCTCAGGCGTTCGTCCTCTTTACTCGCTTTCCTCGGTAACCTTATATGTTTATTTTATTCGTTTTATTTAAAGTACATCTGATGCCCTTCACTTGACTGATCCCTCTCCCTCTCCCTCTCCCTCTCCCTCTCCCTGTCTCTCCTGTCCCTCCTGTCCCTCCTCCCTGTCCCTCCTGTCCCTCCTCCCTGTCCCTCCTGTCCCTCCTCCCTGACCCTCCTGTCCCTCCTGTCCCTTCTCCCTGTCCCTCCTGTCCCTCCTCCCTGTCCCTCCTGTCCCTCCTCCCTGTCCCTCCTGTCCCTCCTCCCTGTCCCTCTGTCCCTCCTGTCCCTCCTCTCCCTGTCCCTTCTCTCCCTCCTCTCCCTGTCCCTCCTGTCCCTGTCCCTCCTCTCCCTCCTCTCCGTGTCCCTCCTCTCCCTCCTCTCCCTCCTCTCCCTCCTCTCCCTGTCCCTCCTCTCCCTGTCCCTCCTGTCCCTGTCGCTCCTCTCCCTGTCCCTCTTCTCCCTGTCCCTCCTCTCCCTGTCCCTCCTCTCCCTGTCCCTCCTCTCCCTGTCCCTCCTGTCCCTGTCGCTCCTCTCCCTGTCCCTCCTCTCCCTGTCCCTCCTCTCCCTGTCCCTCATCTACCTGTCCCTCCTCTCCCTGTCCCTCCTGTCCCTGTCCCTCCTCTCCCTGTCCCTCCTATCTCTGTCCCTCCTCTCCCTCCTCTTCCTGTCCCTCCTCTCCCTGTCCTTCCTCTCCCTCCTCTCCCTGTCCCTCCTCTCCCTCCTCTCCCTGCCCCTCCTCTCCCTCCTCTCCCTGTCCCTCCTCCCCCTCCTCTCCCTGTCCCTCCTCTCCCTCCTCTCCCTGTCCCTCCTCTCCCTCCTCTCCCTGTCCCTCCTCTCCCTGTCCCTCCTCTCCCTGTCCCTCCTCTCCCTGTCCCTCCTCTCCCTGTCCCTCCTCTCCCTCCTCTCCCTCCTCTCCCTCCTCTCCCTCCTCTCCCTGTCTCTCCTCTACCTCCTCTCCCTCCTCTCCCCCCCCTCCTCTCCCTCTCCCTCTTCTCTCTCTCTCTCTCTCTCTCTCTCCCTCTTCCTCTCCCTCTCCGTCTCCGTCTCCGTCTCCCTCTCCTTCTCCCTCCCTTCCTCCCTCCCTCCCTCCCCCTCCCCCTCCCTCCCTTCTCTCTTCCTCCTCTCTCTCCCTCTCTCTTCTCTCTCTCTCTCTCTCTCTCTCTCTCTCTCTCTCTCTCTCTCGCTCTCGCTCTCTCTCTCTCTCTCTCTCTCGCTCTCGCTCTCGCTCTCTCTCTGGCCTCTCTAAAAAAAGGAGAGCGAGAGTGCTTAAGAGAGGGAGAGGGGAGAGGAAGAGAGAAAATAATGCTTTACTTATAATTATTTTGATTAAATCATTAATTTAAACGGAGAACTGGAGCTAAATAATCTTTGTTTCAGTGGTCTGTGAAAACCCCCAATTTGAATCCATTGATACAGGCCTACACACAATAAAATCCGACGATTTATGTATTAGAAAGAGAGGCCAACAATCCGGGAATTATGAGCGATGTTGGAATGGCAAGCGATTCCGCAGCTGTTGTTTCGGCTCTTAATGAAGGCAGCCTGGTCGTGTCGGGTGCTTTCGTCGCTTCGCATATTCGTTGGCCGAGCCGTCGATCGCGAGAATCCGAGCGATCGCGAGTGGTGCGGGGCCAGGGGTCGGCCAGGGGTTGGTCAGGGGTCGGCCAGGGTTCGGGGCGCGTTGGATTCCCGACCAATTAGAGAAGCGGAATCGGGCTGCGAGTTCCTGGGTTTGGAGGGAAGGGGAAGGAAGGGAGGGAGGGAGGGAAATAAGGGAGTAAGAAAGTAAGAAAGTAAGAAAGAAAGAAAGAAAGAAAGAAAGAAAGAAAGAAAGAAAGAAAGAAAGAAAGAAAGAAAGAAAGAAAGAAAGAAAGAAAGAAAGAAAGAAAGAAAGAAAGAAAGAAAGAAAGAAAGAAAGAAAGAAAGAAAGAAAGAAAGAAAGAAAGAAAGAAAGAAAGAAAAAAAGGGAAGCAAGGAAAAGAGGGACGAAAAGAAGGAAGGAAGAAAGAAAGGAAGGAAGGAAGGGAGGGAAAGAAGGAACGAAGAAAGGAAGGAAAGGAGGGTGTGTGTTAAGGAAGGAAAGAAGGAAAAGAGGGAGAGAAAGAATGAAGGGAGGGAGTGAATGAGTTAGGGAGATAACGAAGGAGGGAGGGAAGGAAGGAAAGCATGCAGGAAGGAAGGAAGGAAAGCATGAAGAAAGGAAAAAGGAAGGGAATGGAGAGAGGGAAGGATTCCGAACGTTGAAAGCACTGCGGGCGAGACGAGAGCCAAGAGTGTTGAGGCCGAGGATTGTGATAGGACGTGAGAGGATTTCCAAAGTTAGGATTGGGAAATGTTTGGCGTCAAGTTGAGGATGGAAGGGACACTTTTCGATGTCGTTGGTTTAGAGGTTGCGGGATGCTGTTCTTCGGATTGGGAACAGGAAGATTGTTATTAAGGGCCTAAGGAATTAGACTTAGGACGTAAGGATGAGTGGCTCGATTCTGTAATCCCAGTACTTTCCACAGGTACTATGACAACGCAAACCAGTATTGCCACTAATGTACAAGACGAGTCACCCTCACTGGCTGTAGCACCTGTAGCGCCTGTAAACCCTCCCTGACGTCACACACGCCCTTTTCATACACACACCTTTCTGTACCTGCTTGGTTATCGCCTGATAGCCTTAGCACGACGACCTCCCAGCGACAACAACGATCTCCGCGACAGCGATGGCAACGACGACGACCTGCACCGCCGCGACCTGCGCCTCCGCTGTCACCCAACCAACACCGCCGCGGCAACAACCAGCAGGAGAGCAGGCTTGGTGCCATAAAGGGTTGTGTGATATTGATCGCGTATTAGCGGAGTCAACACAAAGGCTTCTCCCTCGTATTTTGGTTGCTGGAAGCTTTTTTTTAGTGTTTTTCTATTTGTCTTTCTTCTCTTAGTTTTGGTTTTACGTTTTCTGTTTGTGTTGGGAGGGCAGTAGGTTGGCCGGCTGTAGAAGTGGGCGGGGTAGTAGGGGGTGGGGAGGGCGGGTAGTGGGGGTGGGGAGGGCGGGTAGTTCACTTCCATCACTTGCGAGATCGAGGTTGTTATTTGATGCTTCACCAAATTAATTAATGTTTTTGTTTGTCGACCTTTTTCATATGTCGCAGCCCCCCACCTCCTCTCTCTAACGGGAGACCGGCCTCCACCTCCGAACGCATCTCCTCTTCGTCTTCCTCTATCTTCTCTTTCTCAATTTCCTCTTCCTCCTACACTTTCAATTCCACCTACAGCTGCTCTTTCCCTTCATTCCTTTCAATCCTTATCTTTCATTTTCTCTTCTTCCTTCACCTCCTCCCTCTTCCTCCCTCCTCCTCCCTCTTCCTCCCTCTTCCTCCCTCTTCCTCCCTCTTCCTCCCTCTTCCTCCCTCTTCCTCCCTCTTCCTCCCTCTTCCTCCCTCTTCCTCCCTCCTCCTCCCTCCTCCTCCCTCCTCCTCCTCCTCCTCCCTCCTCCTCCTCCTCCTCCTCCTCCTCCTCCTCCTCCTCCTCCTCCTCCTCCTCCTCCTCCTCCTTCTTTCTCCCTGTCGTAGTTGTTTTCCCTTCCTCCGTACTTCATCCTCCTTTTTCTCTTTCTCCTTTCCTCCTACCCCTTATCTCTTCCTCCTCCTCCCTCTATTACCTCCTCCCCCTCCCTCCATTACCCCCTCCCCCTCCTTTTCCTCCCCTTTTGTATGATTTAATTTTTCGAAAGTTGAGAAGAAAAATATGCACATAGGCCGTTACATATCCGCATGGTTTGTAAAATGTACGAAATCACGCCTTGCATAGCGGGAGAGGGGGTGGGGGTTGGGGTGGGGGAATGCCGTTTGATCTAGTTAGAAAGGTCACCGGTAAAGCATGTATGATACTTGAAACAAAATGGATCTTGTCTTCATTTACGAATTATTTTTTTATGCTCCCTTTAGGCTTATTCGACATTTCTTTCAAACTTTGGCAATCCGTCTGTCTAGTCTGTTGCATTTTCCTTTATCTTTGGTTAACATCTAATTTCGTCCTTTTTTTTTTCTTTTTTACTCTGCCTTTTGTACTTTTGGTGGTCATACGTTGGCAGTTCTGTTTTGATCTCGATGGGGTTAGGCCTCCTCGTCCTGATGCTGCCATGCTTCCCAAAGGCATTACGTCGCTTCCGAACACTTAGCCTCATCGATCTTGTAGGAGGCGGTTTGTGTTTGTTTGTTTATGGATTTTTGTTTTATGATGAGTATGGGAGTTATATTAGTTTTGTTTATACAATCGTTTTTTTCTGTGTGTGTGTGTGTGTGTGTGTGTGTGTGTGTGCGTGTGCGTGTGCGTGTGCGTGTGCGTGTGCGTGTGCGTGTGCGTGTGCGTGTGCGTGTGCGTGTGCGTGTGCGTGTGCGTGTGCGTGTGCGTGTGCGTGTGCGTGTGCGTGTGTGTGTGAGAGAGAGAGAGAGAGAGTCTCTGTCTGTGTCTGTGTGTCTCTCCGTCTCTCCTTCCACATACTTTCGTGCTTGTAAGAAAGATTTACTAAATCCTTTGCTCACTTCATAGCAAACTATCTCTAGATTATTTTGTGCAAAATATAGATCTCAAGGTGTATCGTCACTGCATCAGACCTTCAACAACGCGCGTTCCAAACCCGCCCGAGGCATTAATTCAAGAAAATAAAAGCCGCGTAATGTGCATGCGTGATTCCCAGGTGCATCAGGGCAAACAGCGAGAGGCGTTCCTGCACTCCCGTCATTGGCATTCCCCCTCCCCCCTTGATGGATGCCACTACATTATGTCACATTATTTGACGAGACTCGGATCTCGGCAGCCAAGCCTTCGGTGTTTGTTCGTAGCACTGAATGTCACTTTTTCTCTTTCTCACATGATGTGAATACGCGTGTGCATTTCTCAAAAAGCCTTTGTTGTGTTTTGTGGGTCCCGGCTTCGAAAAGAAA
>NC_061834.1:24783537-24788537 GCF_019202785.1 Penaeus chinensis | reverse complement strand
TTTAACATAAAAACTTACACACACACACGACACACAATTCCACACACCACAAACACACACAACACACACTTACACACACCACACACTTACCAACACACACACACCACAACACCCACAAACCACACACACACACAAACATTTACAAAAACACACACTTTTACACACCCACACACACCACACACAAACACTTAACAACACACACTGACACACACACACACACACACACAAACATTTACCACACCGACTACAACGAAACAAACTCACACACACACACCCATTTACACACACACACACATAATTTTCACACACAACAACACACCCCCATTTACACCACCATTTACACAACGACACATACACCCACCCCACACACACACCACACACCACACAACACACACACACTTATAACACCCACAACACACCACTTGTAACACACCCCACACACAACACCACTCACCACACAACACACACACACACTCAACACACACACACACAAAACAACACAACACCAAACCACATACACACCACACACCACACACACACACAGCACACATAAACCCCACACAACACCACACAACACAAAACACCCACAATCACACACACCACACACACATCACAACACACACAACACAACACCCACTACACCACACACACAACACACACACCACTCACACCCCACACACACTAACACACGACACCGACAAACACAACACACACACCACAATAACACACACCCACAAAAACACACACACACTACCCACACACACACACACACACCCATTTGATTGACACACACACCACACACACACAACCACCACACAAAAACACACCAACAACCCACACACACTAAAACCCCCAATTTACACATACACCCACACAACACTTCACCTACAATCCATACCACCCGACACACAAACTTTACACACCCCAAAACACACTTAACCCCAAACAACACACTACCTCACACACACCTACCAAAAAACACACAACCACACAAACACACACCCACCACACACCAAAATCCCACACAAACACACACCCCAAACCACCCACACACACACACACAAACACCACACACCACACACCCACACACACACACACACACCCCACAACCAAAACACACACTCACAAACAAACCCCACACACCCTCACACACACCCACACAACCAACCACCCACACACCCACACACCACCTCACAAACCACACCACACACAACACACACACACAACACACGACCCCACCACACACACACAACACAAACACACCCCCAAACACACACACCTCACACACACAACCAAAACACCCCACACCCACACACAAAAACCCAAACACACCACCCACACACCCAAAACAACAAATACCACACTAACAACAAAAACACACAACACCAAAACACCACACACCCAAACAAAAAAAACACACAAACCAAAACTAACACACCCCACATCCCCCCTCCCACACACCACACACCCACCCGACCCACACCACACCCTCTCACCCCCCCACACACACCACACTCACACACACACACACCAGCATACACCAACCACACCACACACACAACACACTCTTCCCCTCTCCCCCCATCACCTCCACTCTCTTGTCTCTCGGGTCACTCTCTCCTCTATGCTCTCTCCTCTCTCTTGCTCTTCTCTCTCTCTTGCTCTCTCTCTCTCTCTTGCTCTCTCTCTTCTCTCTCTCTTTCTCTCTCTCTTTCTCTCTCTCTTTCTCTCTCTCTTTCTCTCTCTCTTTCTCTCTCTCTTTCTCTCTCTCTTTCTCTCTCTCTTTCTCTCTCTCTCCCTCTCTCTCTCTCTCTCTCTCTCTCTCTCTCTCTCTCTCTCTCTCTCTCTCTCTCTCTCTCTCTCTCTCTCTCTCTCTCTCTCTCTCTCTCTCTCTCTCTATTTTGTTTTCTCATATTTTTCCCAAATCCAGAGTCGCTTACGATTTTTTTTTTTCTTTCGCATCCGTCGTTCTGGTGGATCACTAAAGCCCGCTTAGATGCGGCGTGTTATTCTTACTCTGCCATCTATTAAAAGAGTTTAAGCCAGTTGAAAGGCTTCGCTGGTACGATTGGCGTTTTAATCCGAATCGAATCCGGTTTTCCTGTATTGTAAGGCTTCAGTCTCTGTGTTGTGATTGCCTTAGCATTTGTCACGCTGATCTCGTCATCCAGCGTGAGGAACGCGGAAGGCGCTGAATAGTGTGTGTCATATGATAAAAAGATTCACTGAGGTAGTTGTTGTTTACCTTTTTTGAATAGTCGTGGCAGATTTAAAGATTTTTACTGAAGTCGCTTTACTTCGTTGCAGCCCACTCATTGCTTGGCATTCAACGTGCCACATCCTCTTCAGATTTCAGCTCGGGAATCATATCACCACCCCCCCCCTCACCCGGGAACTGATTAGCATATAGACACGCATGAGTGATTCGGCGCCGTTTCCCGGCCTCCGATTGGTCGAGATATTCCTGGCCATTATCTCCGGGAGCCGCTTACCCGAACGACTTTAGATTTCCCTTGCGGAGTCATCGCCTATCAGAACGCATCAGCATATGGACAAGGCCACATTTCGCTTTTCTCCATGTTTTCCTCAGCTATATGTTGGGCTCCTTTTTATCGTTTTTTTTCGTTTTTCTCCAACAGTTTTCTCTCTTTTTTTCTCGTATCGAGTTTGTATAGCGTAAGTTAGTTGGAATTCAGATTTTTCCAGCCTATGCATTCGTCTAGGAAGCTCGGAAGCGCTGCGAAAGATTGATGGGCAAGACGTTGTGTTGTTAGAGGTCGAGTGCTCTGAGTTGAATGAATATTCAGGCGGTTCTCTGATCGACGGGAAGGTAGTCTTGAAAACATTATGATAATCAAGCTTGGTGGGCTAATTATAAAAGGTTTGGTGGTAATGACGTGATGATCTTGCCAGTTATAGACTTTGTAATTAATTGATAATTGATGGAAGGATATTAACCACATGAGTCATTATCATCATCATGAACTTTATTATAACTATTGTCATAATTATTGTTTTAATTGTATAATTAACATTATTGTTGTTATGATCTTGTTATTTCCACATTTGGTCAATGGTTATGATGATCGAATGCTTACCATTCCCGTTTCGTTATTATACTAGAATTACTTTTTTAATGAAAATAATGTGTCGGTACTAAGATTTTTTTTCACCATGATATTTTTTGCTGTCTCCTCCCCTTGTTGCCATGAGAACTGTTGCCTCCAGTTCGTTGACCGTTTTATAAACAGGAAGATCGAGTGGCGGATTTGATGACAGGTTGTATGAGTCATGGGCGCGCGCATGGCGAGGCTCAGCTGTAGTGCGTTTGTGCATGGCAAGCGATGAGTTGACGTCACGTGACTTCAGTCTCCGCCCTGCTTCGTGTCCACTTTTTTTTTTTTTTTTTTTTTTTCAAGTTCTCAATATGAACTGCATCAGAAATCGGGAACACGGGTACCAATTTTGTACTGTTCTGCAGTCCCCGTCTCCCCCGCTTTTTATTGGCTATTTTCGTCACGTTTCTGAGAATTGCTAAATTGATAGTCATGGTCTCGGCTACAAGAGTATCTGAGGCCCCATTTTCTCCCTCTCCTTTTTACGTTGTGCTGGGTTGTTATTTTGCCTCATTATTTCCCGTTTCTCGTCCTTACTCCTTTTCTCATCCTTTCCCCCCACCCCACCCCGCATGCCACGTCTCTAATTTTCTTCTTTTATCTGTCTCCCCATTCTGTTCCCTGCTTGCTTTATTCACTTTGTATTACCTTTTCTTCATTCGCTATCCTAATGGTTCTTCCTCATACTCTATCCTTCTTTCATTCTTTCCCACCCTTTTTCATATTTTCTATTTTTTTTCTTTCCTTCTGTATTTCCTTTCTTGCGGCTCCTCTTCTTCTCCCCTCTGCCTTTACCACCTGTCTTTCCATTTCCCCCTTTCCATCTCCATTTTCCTTCCCTTTCCCCTCTCCAACTTCACCCTTTCCCCTTCCCCTTTCACCCCTGCTCTCTTCCCTACCCCCTTCTGCCCCCCCCCCTCCCTCATTGCAAGTGGAGACATTGCCTAAGTGGCAGTTTCACGGAAGTGGAGATGGCTGAGAGCTTTATGGGGGTCGGAGTCAGTGGCCCGCGGTTTCATGGCAGCGCCGAATGGATAGAGACCCACGCCGGGGGGGGGGGGGGGGGCACAGGTGTCTTTCCCCGTTAGTGAGTAGGGAAGCGATTAAGAAAGTGAGTGTTTAAGAAGTGTGTAAGATAGAGTGATTGATTGGTAGATAGATAGATAGATAGATAGATAGACAGATTTATTGATTGATTGATTGATTGATTGATTGATTGATAAAGTGATAAATATATAGGATGATAGATAGATAGAGATAGAGATAAAGAGAGATCGAGATAGAAGAAAAAGAGCGAGAATGAAAGAAAGCAAATGGGAATGGGGAGACTTACATGAAGATTAGGTATTATGTTCTAATATTCAGAATTTTTTTTAGGAATTACCCAGACTCCTTACTTTTGGTTTTGATTTTAGAAAATACATCATATTTGAAAGAAATTGCACCCGAGCGAGACGAAAAAGAAGTTCCCGGGAAGCTGCTTTCATCCCCCCCCCCCCCCTCCTTTTTGTAATTTTCTGGCGATGATTAGACCTTGACCTTCCCGGTGGGTTAGAACTTCGCGGACTCGGCTGCTTTTTTCCATGCACTCATGGATTTTCATGGCGAGCGACGACCTAAATAGCCTGGAGGTGCTCCGAGCAGCATAGCAGGAGATGGCAGGAGGGGAGAGAAAATGATCAGGAAATGAGGGGAGGGAAAAGGGGGGGGGGGGTTAAGGGAGAATGCTGGTGTGGTATGGTGGTGTGCGATGGTGGAATGTGTGGTAATGATGGTGGTGGAGGTGAATAAATGTACGAGAAAGGGAGAGAACCGGGATATGTGAGGGAGTGGTGGTGATGGCGAAGAAACATGCGAGACCTCATTTTCGTCTATAGATATTGA
>NC_061834.1:24771037-24773537 GCF_019202785.1 Penaeus chinensis | reverse complement strand
TGACCCTGAGTATTTAAAGGATCGGAAAGTATTTGGTCATGTTTTAGCTGCTTTCCGATATGGCCGCGAAGACTTGGATGTCCTGGGCCTCACCTTCCGTAAGGACCTTTACCTGGCCTCAGAACAGATCTTCCCTCTGGACCCCAATAATAAGAGGCCTCTCACAAGGTTACAGGTAGGAGAAGTTGAAAATATGAATTTTACATCTTTATTGTAAGTTTCATTTGGTAACTCTTCCATGTAGTTGTGGGATTTCATGCGAAGAAACTTTCATTAAAGGAATTGCTTTTAGGACTACTAACTTATTAGTATTTTGGTTTATATTTTTTTTATGTTATGTATACTTTTAATACAAAATAGATTATACCTTGTCTTTTCTTCTATTTCTTTCCTTACCTTTTATCATCCTATCTGTTCTCTTACATACCAACATACATACATACTAATAAATGTTGCCTTTTTTTCTAGTTTTTACCATTCTTTCCTTTTCTCTTACATACCACCCACAAACAAGCACATACACACATACGTTTATACACATACACACACATATACACATACATGCACAAGCAAATACACATACTTATGCTTATGTACATAAATACTGATACACATCCATTCTCTCTCTCTCTCTCTCTCTCTCTCTCTCTCTCTCTCTCTCTCTCTCTCTCTCTCTCTCTCTCTCTCTCTCTCTCTCTCTCTCTCTCTCTCTCTCTCTCTCTCTCTCTCTCTCTCTCTCTCTCTCTCTCTCTCTCTCTCTCTCTCACTCTCACTCTCACTCTCGCTCTCGCTCTCGCTCTCTCTCTCTCTCTCTCTCTCTCTCTCTCTCTCTCTCTCTCTCTCTCTCTCTCTCTCTCTCTCTCTCTCTCTCTCTTCTCTTTCTCTTTCTCTCTCTCTCTCTCTCTCTCTCTCTCTCTCTCTCTCTCTCTCTCTCTTTCTCTCTCTTTCTCTCTCTTTCTCTCTCTCTCTCTCTCTCTCTCTCTCTCTCTCTCTCTCTCTCTCTCTCTCTCTCTCTCTCTCTCTCTCTCTCTCTCTCTCTCTCTCTCTCATATATTCTCTTCCTCTTTCAAGCCTGTTCCGAGTTTCTCAGGGATCTAATTTTTACCACACTCGGCTTACTGCAGGTGTAGTGCCATGCGTGGGGTCTTTTATGAAGCACCTATTGGCATTAGGTTAATGTAGACAATTTACTTCCATTGAGATGTAATCATTGTATTTTATGTTATCAGGAACGACTCATCAAGAAATTAGGCCCCAATGCCTTTCCGTTCTTCTTTGAGCTACCTCCACACTGCCCTGCCTCTGTCACATTACAACCAGCACCAGGAGACATGGGAAAACCCTGTGGTGTTGATTATGAACTGAAGGCTTATGTGGGAGACACGGTTGATGATAAACCTCATAAACGGTAAGTAAGAGTACTTTTCACAGATAAAGTGTAAATGTTGCCTCATTATTGATATAGATCATGTAAGTAATTAAATTTTTGTAATGTTTGTCTCCATTATGATAAATTTTGGGTAAAGCTTGATTTTTCTCCAACTTTAAGAAATTCAGTTCGGCTGGCAATCAGGAAGGTCATGTATGCCCCTATAAAGCAAGGAGAACAGCCAAGTGTAGAGGTTAGCAAGGAGTTCATGATGTCTCCCAACAAGTTACACCTGGAGGCATCATTAGACAAAGAGGTGAGATAGTGATTCTGCAGCTTATGGAAAAACTCAAAATATATATTTTTTTATAAATTTTTAAGATTTTGATATTAGTTTTATATTATTTTTTATAATCCCTTATAAACTGTTCATGAAAACTATTGGAAATAAGGATTAATTAAGATTGGTATTATTATGATACTTGAATTTGATTGCATTTTCAAAGTTAGTGTAATATATAGAAAGAGACGTATATAAATACACATAATTTTACCTTCCTTTCAGTTGTACTATCATGGAGAGACAGTTGCAGTGAATGTCCATATACAGAATAATTCCAATAAGAGTGTCAAGAAAATTAAAGTTTCAAGTAAGTGTCCTGTGTCGTTTCGAAGTGCAAGGAATGTCTTCTGTAATAATTACAAATTACTAATAACTGAATAATGTGAAATATCAACTGAAAGATGTCAGGTATACTTACCTGTTTTGCTTTAAATTTTAACTCAGATGCCTTTAATGAAAGTAAAATATATTTGTATTGGCAGAGATTGTATGTATGTAAAGGGTTTACACTAGATGAAGAAATAAGTTTTGATAGTAGTGAGATTGATGAGTAGACATTTCAGCCGTGTTTAATCAGTGTTAATGAATAATTGTGGCTGGCAATCTCTTAATTTATATATTTTTGGTACAAGTTGGAGGTACATTATTGTATATTTTAATAGTAGTGACATTTCTTCTTTCCATTTTCAGTTCGTCAGTTTGCAGATATCTGCTTATTTTCAACAGCACAGTATAAGTGTACAGTTGCAGAAACTGAGAGTGAGTAAGTATTAAAAAAGAAGTTTGAA
>NC_061834.1:24723537-24753537 GCF_019202785.1 Penaeus chinensis | reverse complement strand
TATAGGATATTGGCCATATTACATGTTTGGAGTGGTGTTCATGAACAAAATATGGGCCATTCACGCGGTATTTCACACACAAGGATGAAAGAAAGCTTTCAGAAGATTTATGGATTTTTTGTTTTATTCTTGCCAAAATGACCATCTAACAATGCAGATCTCTCGAGAATTTTTTAGGGAAGTTGTAATTTCAGTGTCAATTGTTTTTCTTCAAGAAAATAGTGAACAGTTTTGTGACATTTTCATAATTGTCTTAGAACTGTGAACATGAACTCTTGTGGTGGATATCCTTGCCACCTTCAAGTTGTCTGCTTCAAAACTACAGAGACTAATATGTAGGGGCAGCTTTGCAGAAAAGAATGAACCAGATTTGTACAGGCCAACCAATATATGGTAAACGATAAAATTGTAGATAGTTTCTGTTGTGTAGGCAAAAAAAAAAGTAAAATAATGTATTCCTTTGTGTATTTGATAAATAGTATTCAAGTTATAAAACCTGGAGCATAGGCTACATTACTCCATAAAAATTAAAACTGACTGCATATTTATAATACATAATACATATACAATTATAACTGATACATACATAAAACAATACACACACGCACACACATGCATACACACGCACCCACACGCACACGCACACGCACACGCACACGCACACGCACATGCACACGCACATACACATACACATACACATACACATACACATACACATACACATACACACACATACACACACATACACACACACATACACACACACATACACACACAATACACACACACACACACACACACACACACACACACACACACACACACACACACACACACACACACACACACACACACACACACACACACACACACAATACACAAATACACAAATACATACATAAATACACACACACACACACACACACACACACACACACACACACACACACACACACACACACACACACACACAATACACAAATACACACACACACACACACACACACACACAATACACAAATACACACACAAATACACACACACAATACACACACACACAATACACACACATGCACAATACACACACATGCACAATACACACACATGCACAATACACACATGCACAATTCACAAATACACACACACAATACACACACAATACACACACACACGCACAATACACACACGCACAATACACACACACACAATACACACACACAATACACACACACAATACACACATGCACAATACACACACGCACAATACACACACACACACAATACACACACGCACAATACACACACACGCACAATACACACACATACACAATACACACACACACACAATACACACACAATACACACACACACAATACACACACACGCACAATACACACACACGCACAATACACACACACAATACACAATGCACACACAATACACACACACAATACACAATACACACACAATACACACACACAATACACAATACACACACACAATTCACACACAATACACACACAATACACACACAATACACACACAATACACACACACACACACAAGACACACACACACACACACACACACACACACACACACACACACACACACACACACACACACACACACACACACACACACACACAAGACACACACACACACACACACACACACACACACACACACACACACACACACACACACACACACACACACACACACACACACACACACAGCCAGAATAAATGTGTGAAAGAAATAGAAAAACTGATAAGCTTTTGGTTGCAAACTGCATGCTAATTTGTTTTTTGGACTTTGTTTTCCAATCTGTTACACATTTAACTTTTTACTAAAGTTATGTTTTTAGCCACTTGTATTTTGTTTTGATATTTTCTTCTCTGTGGTTGTGCTAATGGTTCAGTTTATTATTTTTATAATTTGTGTAGCTTTTTTTAAGAAATTGTGTGTATCTGATTATATATACACACTTCTGTGTCTGTTTTTATAAAGATATCTGCCTCTGTGAGAGTTGGTTTCACTGTATGTGAAGAGGAGTACTTATTTATTAATGTGAAAATGTTTCAGAAATGGGTACATATACAAAATGAACTATTTAGCATTCTGGCAGAATGTTTAATGTAAAAGTGCATTATGTTATATGTGAAACATTTAGTTAAATTTTTACTCTTTACAACAGGGATGGAACAACTTGTTATGCTGACCAAGATGATGACATTATTTTTGAAGATTTTGCTCGGCTGCGATTGAAGGGAGAAACAGAGGCGTAGGAACCCTAATGTCCTCCTGGTGTGTAATATCTCTCTTTTCGCTCTTGTAATAGCATACATACATGTGTGTGTTTTGATATTTTCCTGATGAAAGAATTATGATGTTTGATATTATCATTAATGCCTTTTCTATCTACTGTCAATATTAGTTTGTTGCACAGTTATGATTGGTATCTGTGCTGTATATTGTTACTCTTTTTATTATAATTATTGATATTGACAGTGATGCTACTTTCACCATCTTTATCAGGTATCACCACTGACTTTATCATCATTCTATCTTCATAATCATCAGCATCACCGCCAATCACTACCCACTACCCAACACCTACCAATCTCCAACCACCAGTCATCAGTCACTACCCACCAATCATCAACCCAACAACCCATCAATCACGATCCACCAATCACCACCAACAATCACTACCCATCCACCAATCACCACCCACCAGTCACCACCCACCAGTCACCACCCACCAGTCACCACCAACCAGTCACCACCCACCAATCACCACCCACATTCACTCCTACCTCTTGTATTTTATTTGCTTTTTCTCTTTTGCAGACAGAGAAGCATCCTCTACAGCCAAAGCAGTATTCACTTGGAAGCATAGAGGGGCTCCCACCAGACTAATCATGAATGCGTAATGTCATAGATACATGTCATTTTGGGTTATTTTTATCTAGATTCTGTTTCATGGTTGTAGAAAAAGAAGATTCATAACTTTTATTATTATTATTATTATTATTATTATTATTATTATTATTATGCAAGCTTACAAGTGCAGACACATCAGCAAAATAAGCGCACAACTACAACTATAGAATTCTTAAAGAACAGAGTTATTTGTATTCGCCCTTTCTCTCTTCCTCCTGCATTCATTCGCTGTCTCTCTTCCGCCCTCATTCATTCATTTCACCATCTCTCTTTCTCCCTCATTCCTTTACCATCTTTCTTTCTCCCTCTCTCCTTGACTTTTCTTCTTATTCACTTTATCTTTCTCTCTATATGTTTTAGACAGACATGTGTTATAAGATATTGTGAATGTGTTTACAATATATTTTATATTTGAGCTTCATGTGTATGCTTTTGCTCAGTATCATGATTTTTGCGCTTCTTTTCTTTATTGAAATTACAGATTATCCTTATTGTGACTGAAGCAGTTAATATTTTATGTTTTGTTGTTATCTTTGATATTCTCAGTATTGGTGTTATTATTATAATTATTACTATTATCATTTGTTATTATTAATTATCAATATCATTATAATTATGTTTGTAATTTTATTATTGTTGCTTTCATTGTTGTTATTATTGTTTTAATTTTGTTATTATTATTTTTATTATTATTATTAATAATATTATTATTAATATTAATATTATTATTATTATTATTATTATTATTATTATTATTATTATTCGATTATGATCGTAAGCTTCATCATTATTATCTTCACCATATTCATATCCATTTTATCAGTCACAACCTTCATCATTAGTATTATCATTATATTATTATTATTATTATGATGATTATTATTATTATTATTATTATTATTATTGTTATTATTATTATTATTATTATTATTATTATACTGTACAGTTAAAATGTTATTCCTCTTCTTATTTTTATTATTATCATGATAATTTGGTCATTATTTATCATCACTGTAAATGTATCATTATAATTGACAAGTTGGTTTTGATTATTATTGCCTATGTTGCTCTTGTCATTCTATTAATATTGATGATATAGAGTAAAAATTGTAAAAACTCGTTATTATAATGATTATGTAACGAACTAGCTATATATTTCTTATGAGTACTTGTTATTGTAACCACCAGATATGTATCCTTGCAACACTGCATTAGGACAATATATGAATTAGATGAATGTTTGTCCTAGATTTTAGTGGCTTGAAAAAAGAAAAAAAAAGAAAAAAAAGAAAAGAAAAAGAGCACAATCAAAGCTTGGATGGGAAGAGCCTTTTGATTCGTGATTTTCCATTCACACTTTGCAACGGAGACGACTGAGAGCGGCTGCAGTGATGCTGATCGTCCTACTGCTCCATAGGTACTAGTGTTATTGTACAATGTGATTATTTTTTATTCATTTTTATTTATTTATTTTTTTCCAATGTTAGTTCATTTGTGTGAGTTTAGTCTTTTTTTTAATGCTGTTACTTTTAAATGTTATTGTATTTTTTATCATTATCAATGTTATTTTTTTTATATGATTATCACCATCACCATCAATATTATTATTATTGTGGTTTATTAGTATTTATTATTATCTATTTTATCAGTATCATTTGTGATAGTAATAATGATAGAAGTGATAGTAATATTATTATCAATATTGTTGATGATGATAATATTTTTATTATAAATATTGTTGATAATGTGAGTAATAACAATATTATTATTATTAGTATTGATTTCATTGTTATTATTATTTGTATTATTATTATCATTGTTATTGTTATTATTATTTTTTTTATTATTATTATTATTATTATTATTATTATTATTTTTATTTTTTTTATTATTACTGTTACTATTACTATTACTATTCATCCTTATCATATTGATTTCTTTTAGCATCATCATCCTCATACCATTGCCATTGCCTTTATTATTGTAACTAATTGTATAATGACATTTATTTTCAGTAATGTTTGCAATGTAATTGTTTCCAAAATTATTTGAATATGCTTTCTATAAATGATACAGTACTCTTCTGTATGGTGATTATAAAATTTTGGTCTGTTAAATATCTTGTAAGAAAAAATCATTACAGTTTTTGATTTTTGGATGCAGAGCAAAGGTACCAACATCCACTTGTAAGAAATGAGTAGCCATTTAGTATGCACTAACTCTAGAGGACAAGCTACCTCAGCACTTGTAGAACCTGTCTCTAGTTATGACTGTTTTGTGGCATTACAGTGTCATACACTAACTTGAAAGCATTCCTTCGCTAGATTGTGAAATGGGTACCTGTGTTGAAAGAATGCAGTACAAATGAATGTGGATTGTCTTGGTTTTGTTGATTGAATTGTGTGAAATAGGTCAGGCAAGTCATTATGACATTGGAATGGATTTGAGATCTATTGTAAGATGTTTGCTTTTAGGATTCTTTGGTTAATTTCATGTTAGATACAAAAAAGGCAAGGTGAACATTTTATGCATGTTTGGACAATTGTACGAGTGCAAGTGTGGAAGAACTTTTGTTGAGGGTATTTTTTGTTTCGTAAAATACACTGGCCATTTTCAGTTTTCTTCAGTAAGTGTTAGAAAATACTGTGTTCTTGCATAGAATACAATAAGGTTTGAATGTGCGTATGAGATACTTAGATATATGTGAATGAAGCTTGAATTGCAAGTTTTCAGTCAAGCACTTGATTTTGTGAAGGGTATTTGTGATTGTATGTATTTTACAAATGTTTTATCATATTATTTATTCAATCTTTTAATATCAAGTTGATGAATGATGTGAATTTGATAAGTTCTTTGGATAATATGGATTTGAAAATGACAAGTTCCATTACATTATGATGAAGTATGGGGCATTACTGTAAAAAGTCTGAACTTGTGTTACACATATTAGGTGTTGTTAATGCAGTATTCCTTGTAATGCTTTGTAAAATCAACAGAGTAGGTTTACCAAAGTATATTTAAGTGTAATAATCCTTTTTGACTAGGGTGACAATGTGGCTTGCTTACAGAATGTTATCTTTATGAAGTGGATCTGTGCACAAAGTAAGGCACAAACATAATTCCTCAATTCGTGTTTATGAGAATTTCAGTTTAACTCTTGAGTTGAATAATTATTTTTTCATGTTTTAAGAAATGTTATTGGCTCTATAGAATGTGGTTTCACCTGATAGGTCTTCTTTTATATAGAAGTAGAGAGACTAAAGATACATGATTCTATGGTATGTAGCAGCACAAGCGAATGTTAGTTATATGTTCGATACATTGTGTATTGATAATACTAACATTTTTTTTATATATATATAAACTTTATGGACTATGGGTATCACAAAAAGACAGCATGATTGTTATGGTATGCTGTGGGAAATCAAATTACTCAAAATTCAGATAGGATGGTACAATTATTGTCAGTATGAAGTTGGTGTATACAGAAGCAAACTTGAGAATGTCAGCTGACAGAAGTGGTCCTATTAGATTTCATGCAAATTGGATACTTTGAAATATCCATGACATAATTTATATGATCTCTGCTGTAAAAATAGAGATTTCAGTCCTCTTTCCAGCCAGTGCTATGTCAAACTACTGTGAAAGTGCTATGAAAGTGAGGTCTTTTGTAAGTAGAAATGGTAGTTAAGACAAGTCATTAGCATATGTCTAGTAAGATTTTCTTTACACAATATTTTCATGAGAAGCATTCAGACTTTATGGCATTAGGAATACTTTTGTGGAAAAAACATGATGACTATTATGTAGATATAACTATAGATCCCTGCATTTCCACTATAATTTTGGTATGTTATATTACATGTGAAAATGTAAAAAATATATATAATCTTGTAATGAGAAGGCATAATTACTGAAAGAAATCATTGTTACTCATGTTCAGCATTTAATAGGTAACCCTAGTTTTGCCAAAGTTACTATACTGCATCTTTGTTTATAAACATAATGTTTGTGTACAGTATTTGTATGAAATGAGAACCTGCTATACATGAAGCAGTGTTACCGAGATCCTGCCACATATATGGGGGCAGTGTTATAGCATCAGTGTTATGTAGATGAAATCATTGTTTGTCAGTTGAGCTTGGGAAAGATGAAAACATCTTTCCCACTGCTGCCATGTACTGTACAACATGGTTAATATCACAAGTATTCTTGTCACTGACATTCCTCCTCAGTGATTCTTCACTGTGCATGTGTTCTCTTGCTTGAATCCATCCAAATTGACAACAGGTTAGACAAAAGGTTCAGTCAAGTTTTCTCAAGACAATGGCCTGTTATCCTTACTCCTGTGTCCCAGCATCTTACAGCAGTGAGGTAAAGCAGTGTGTGGTAGAGCATGATCTTGACTCAGTCATTACTGCAACATAAGATACTCTTACAGAAAGCTGAAGTTTTCTATTTATTTAGATGCTACTTGTAGAGTGCAGCATATGCATAAATTGGCAACTGTAAATGCATTTATATAAATTCTGTCTCTTTTGCACTTCTGTGATGACTCAGTGCTGTTCTTTAAATCATGCTCACCTTACTCAAATAATTGTTGTCTGATTATAGTTTATAAAATGAGAAAAACAGAGTCAAACAAGAAATTAGTAAAGAAACCAGAAGCAATCTGACAATAAAACCTCAGAGCTTTTTTACAAATTTTTCTTGTTCCTTTGCTCTTTGTACTTCAGCGTGGTAGCACACTGTGCTCTTCTTGAGTCTTGTCTGGCAGTGATTAATGTACAGTTTTAACAGCTTTGGTCACAAAATATGTCCAAACTTATTTTATGTCCTCTGCATAAGACATTATTTTATGTATTTTCCTATATATTTGTGTATAATGAATAAATGTAAGTGTACCAAATAAGTGGAATTATTTAAAACCTCATTTGTTATAGGATTTATTTTCATCCACTCTTATCTCCTCCTGCACAGTCTTCTACATTGTCTACCCCCCTCCTCCCCCAAATCTCATGCCATGGGGTCTGTGAGATGGAGACTGGGACACAATATTGGGGATCACCCCTTCGGCTCAACTAGTTTTGCATAGCATGGTATTCCCTGTTTAGCTGTCTAGCCCTTACCCTGAGGGATGGACAATTTTTCTCCCCAACATACTTACCATGTAATGACATCTTTGCACTATTAATAAGGGCATTGAGGCTTACCCCTTTATCAGATAGCCCCATTGATACTAATTCTCCTGTTTCCCAGATCCCAGGCTCTTCTTTGACCACGACTCTGAGCACTGCTATTATTAACCCCTGCTGATTGCCTACTATCACCTCAGTCTAGTCCAAGTCTAGGTCAATACTAAATCTCTAGAAAACATTCCTCCACTCCCATTATCATCTACTTCATCTCCACCCCCACAACTTTCTTCACCAACTACGCCATCCTCCCTTATTATTACTATTACCATGCAACCTTATTGTCCACCTCTCCACCTCCCCTGTCAATGTTGGCTGTTCCACAGCCCAATTCCCTCTATGTGCCCAGCCTGGATATAATCGATCAAACTGCTTTGCATGTGTGCCAATTGTGGCACCTCCCATGTACTTTATAGAGGATGCCTTACCTACAAGTTTGAGTGTGAAAAGGCCTCACTCTATGTGAAGCCAGACAGGAAGCACTTTGACGAGGTATTTCTCTCATTCCTTACTCTAATAATGTCTTCATTCCAGTCAAATCCTTTTGCTTTTCTAAATCCAGACATTATCTCTTCCTCCTTGCCCAACTCGTTGCACAAGACAAACTAAACATTCCACCCAATCTTCTACCACATCCCCTCCTACATCAACCTCTCCCTCCGCCCCCCAAACATCTGTCTCCTCTTCTCCGCTTTATAAGAAAACCTTTGTTTCTCAGAACTCCCCACCCAATTCCACTGCAGAAACTCTGGAAGACAATCAAAAATATCAAATCATGACCCAAGATATGCCTACACTGCATCTATCCTTCAATCTCTCTGCTCACATTTCCTCTACTTCAAAGTAATTACTCATGTTATCCCTACACCCTTTCAACACATACCATTCCTCCCTTCCTTCCCCATCATCCCTTCCACTTCCCCCTGTCACAACACCCTCCTTCCCTGGGTTCTTTTTCTCCAGACTTTTCTCCTGAAGCTGATCTAATTGCAATTACCCCCCCTATTCTCCATTTATTAATGCCTACTGTATCCTACAGACATACTTGCAGAATCCCACCCTTCTTCCTTTGATAAATTTTATCTAATCACCTATGTTAATCCCTGCTTTATGCCATTTACTCATCTCTCTGCCCTCATCCCTTTGTGTCCTTTCAATGTCACACTATCCTGAACTGCTATTATTTTGATGTGTAGCACATTTAATCATCAGCTAACTCCTTTACCCTTTTCACTACTACACATTTTTATAGTTTTGTATGACCTTTGATGTCATACATTTATTTTACTTTGTAACCATTGTAACCCAAAGAGTGTGGTGGCAGTTAAAGCCACCAAGTATGAGGAAATATGGTTGGAGTTGGAAAGTAGTTTCAAAGGCTGTAAAGTCAGTAAGGAGTGAAAGGAAAAATTAATTGAAATAACAGCGACGAAGAAAGATGAAAAGGAGGTAAAACACTCCAGTGCAGGAGAGCCATAAATGAAGCAATTAACAGGTAATAAGGGTAGAAATGTTAAAATGGTGAAGTGTTAGGAGGAACATCAGGAGGCGACGTCGTGGAAGGTCATTGTTGTGGCAAAAGGAAGTCACGTGTACATCCAGGAAGGCAGGAATCTCCGCTATTATAGACCTCATGTGGAAGGTTAGGTTTAACGAAAGGTAATTTTGGCAATTTTATGTAGGACTTTCGGCGGTTTCTGAGGGAAATACTATAGCACTGTACTGATATTGCATCATAGTCATTTTCATAGACTGTACAATCCTTGTAGATAGGGCAATCAGCAATCAGATGGAAACGGTTTTGGTACAAGTAAGTATTAAGGGGAAAAGTGAGGTTGGGCAGGAACAAGTTTGCCAGTGAGGTCAACCCAAGTAGATAGTCCACTTGCTTGGGACTCAGATGATTAATGGTTATAGATCAAAATGAATGCACTATGCATCAAAGGCCATATAGCACTATAGAAAGGTGTAATAGTGAAAAGTATAAAGCTTAAATGTGCTACAATAGTATAGCAGTTCAGGTATTGAAAAGGGTAAAGAGGGGTGAGGGTAGAGAGCGTGAGTAAATGGGTGATGAGTGATCAGATCAAAGTTGCCAAAGGAAGAAATGTGAGATTCTGTATGTATGTCCATATGGTGAGATTAACAAAAGGAGATAGGGAGGCTTAAGTGTAATAAGACTACAGTTTAAGGAGAAATGTTAGGAAGGAAAGAATCCAGGGAAGGAGGTTGTTGTGGATGTCAGTAGTTGCTTTAAGTGTAGAGGGAATGGGAAGAAAGAGATTGGGGATTGATACTTTTGAATGTTTTCGAGAGTTTCTGAAGTGGAGTTGGCTGGGGAGGTCTGAGAAACAAAGGTTTTCTTATGAGAATGAGAAGAGGGTGTGGTAGAAGATGGGGTGGAACAATTAGTTTGTCTTATGTGAGGAGTTGAGTGACGAGGAGTAGGAGGTACCAGGGAAGTAGAGATTGGAATGCCTGGAATGGCAAAAGGATTTGACAGAGAGGGAGGGGGTAGAATTGGGTTGTAAAAACCTCTTGGGAGGGAGAGGAAGGGGCGGAGCAAAAGACAACATTGGAGTAGGGAGTAAGAAATACTTTGTCTGCCTGCTTCCTGCAGAGTTTTGAATTGCCACTTCAGACTCAAACTTGTAGGTAGGGCAAGCCCTGTAAATATATTATGGGAATCATCACCATTGGCACAAGTGCATGGTTGTGCAGAGCAGTTTGATTGATCATAAGCAGGTTAAGAGCAGCAGTATTTAGGTAGGGTGGCTTAGATGCCAAAAGTTGATATGGTTGGACATATCAATTTACATAGATATGAAGGGGAGGTCATATCTATGGAAAATAATCTTGACAATATTGGTGGAGGATTTACGGCAGCAGGCAGGCAAATAAGTCTGACTAATCCCTGCCATAGACAAGGCCGTCGGCTAGCGAGATGGAGATAGTTCCGGTACAAGTATTGAGGAAGAGTTTGCCAGTGAAGTCAGAGTAGATAATGTTTTAACTTGGAATTTGGATGTATCTGACAAGGTAGGAACAATTGGGGCGGATGTGGAAGGAAAATGCCAACTTGTTTTTGAAGTCATTGTTGGAAGAAGAGCATGTTGTCAGATTAAGGGGCTGTAGAGGAGATCACAAAAATCAACCCCGTTTGGCTTGGCTAATTAAAATGGTTTGTAGAGGTGCGCTAGTAGAAGGACGAGGCCTTGTGGATTGGTTAATGTTTACGTCTTTGTCGTGAGGGTGGCTTAGTAAATGTAAACTGAGGCCCAATGTTGGGGATCTCCCTTACCTTAGGCCTCAGCCCTCAACTCAGCTGATTTTGCACGGTCTTTTGTTCTCCTTCTTCCCATTTCCTTGTCTTCCCCAACTCCTTCCTCTGTCTAATTCCTAAGATGTAAGAGCTGTGTTGAAGGGTTGAAAGGCTGACTTTGCACCAGTCATGAATGGCCTCAGGGAGCCATGGGCGCGGTATTCCTTTGGTTAACTGTCTTCTCCATGTATTTCAGGCTCACATAACCAGTGCTACACTCTTTCCCCAAGTTCCCACATCAATATTGCCCTGTCAGCACATATCAACCCCCACTCCGTCAATATCAGAAATGTTGGCATTTAACCCTTCAAAGCACACTGTCACTCCACAGCCCGCTGCCTTCTCTGAAACCAACCTGCTCATGACGTTCAAACTGCTCTGTACAATCATGTATATGTGCTAATTGTGGTGGCTCCCATAATGTACTTGAAATGGGGTGCCCTGCCTACAAGTTAGAGTCTGAGGTATCAGTTCTCATATACAAACATGGCCTCATTCCATGAAAGGCCAGACAGGAAGTGCGCCAACAAGGTTTTTCAATCACTCCCTACTCCAATACCATCCTTCACTCAACTCCTTTGCTCTCTCCCCAAGTAGTTGCTACATCTTCCTCATTACCACTTCCCCCTACTACTCAAGTTCCCACTTCTACTTCCCCTACTTCCCAGTCAAAACTCTTTTCCATTCTAAATACTGATACTCCAATATCCACAACTCCTCTTATTTCTCAACATATCTATCGTATCAGACAATCCAAACATTCCACCCCATCCCCAAACACATCCCTTCTCACATCTACATCCTCTACTATCTTCTCCACACCTCCTTATGCAAATCCTTTGTTTCCCAAACCTCCCCGCCCGAAAACCGTTGAGGAAATTAGAAATTTCCTAAGCAAGACTCAAGAGAAAATTCTTCTCTCTCATCCATTCCCCATTCGTGCTACATTGAAAGTGATAACTGACATCCATCCTCCTCCTCCTCATATTCACCTCTACTCCCTCCCAACATACCCTATCTTCTCCTCTACCCACACCAAAACCCCCTCCTTCCCTACCACTCCTTCCTAGATACACTTGTGAATCCCTTTTATTAAAATGTCCTTCCCCGGACCCCACCTTCCTTGATGAACTTCCCGATACTACACCCTCACCTCCTTCCTCTGACCCCCCTTAATCCCCAGGTACTCCTCCTCCTTCTTCTCAGAAATCCATATCTACCCTTATCACCCGTTGATTGATCCACAATGACTCTTCTACAGTGACACATGCGAGGTTTTCGTTCTCACAGACATCTTCGTCACCTCATGTCTTCATCATCTGTCTGCAAGAAACCTTCCTAACACATTCTCCAGTACCTATTTCGGTTTATAATTTCATATCATTCCCTCACTCTCTACATTCATCCATAAAAAAAACACCATACGCTATACCTCCCTTTCAAACATCTGTCCCTTGCACAATGATACGCATCTTTCTTCGCTGTTGGATAACAGTTGTTTCCGTTTACTTCTCTCTTTCTCTTCCCATTGATTTTCATCATGCCTTCGAAACTTTTTTTTTCTCAACTTCAATCATCATTCCTTATAGTCTGTAATTTCAGCTGTCACTACACTCCTTGGGGTGACTTTACCACTACTTCCCGAGGCCGTTCCCTAGAACGCTTTCTTTCTAACACTGACCTTAACTTCTCAATTTACATCGCCCCACTCATTTGCACATGCCTTGACATTTCTCTTTCCTCCCCTTCCCTTCATCTCGATTCTCACTGGTCAGTTCTGGACTACCTCCCCTATAGTGATCACTTCCTTATTATCTCTCCTACTTCCTAACCCTCCTCTGCTCTCCCTCTTCCTCCACCTTCCTTCTCTTCCACATCAAACATGCTTTCTTATTTCACAATCAGTATCCTGAGTAATGCTTTCACAGCTATTCCCCGAACTTCCCGACCATACACATCTAAAGGTGTTCCATGGTGGAACACTGAATGCTCCAAAGCGCTTCGATTGAAGAGTGCTGCATGGAGTAGTTATCGCTACAAGCAAAATACCCCCAACCAAACATCAGCTTTTATCAGTTTTAGAAGAGCATCAGCTCAACTACGTCGCACAATCCAAATCTCAATTAAAACCAGCTGGCAAAATTACATCTCCACAATAACCTCCTCTACACCTATTTCTACAGTATGGCGTAGAATCCATAAACTATCAGGGAAGCATCCCCCTCGTCTTGCCCCAGTCCTCCACATCCGTATCACTCACTGAACTACTACTGAACTTTCTGAATGGCGTAGAATCCATAAACTATCAGGGAAGCATCCCCCTCGTCTTGCCCCAGTCCTCCACATCCGTATCACTCACTGAACTACTACTGAACTTTCTGAATATCTCGTTCAAGTCCGTAGTGGCTCCCACCTTTCTTCCCAACTCCACTCCATTAAAACACTTCCATCTCCTTTTCCTTATCCTCTGCAGAACACTACGATGCCCCCTTCTCCGCTACTGATCTCCTTTCTGCCTTGTAGTCGTGGCATCTATTATTTGGACTGGTCTAAGTATTTTTATGGAGTGATTGTTGTGGGTGCGAGTGCCCAGGTATGGCTAGGTGCTGAAGGTGAAGTGGAAATCAACGGGGAGCTGTAAGCTAAGGACTAGGTGAGTTCTTGTGTTGCTGCTGCTGTTGTCGAGACTGGGAGAGTCCGGTCTCTGCAGTGTTTCAAGATAAGCACCTGCTGCTGAGAGTGCGGAGACACTGCTGTGGACCTGATGTGACCCAACTTGGAAATATGCTGAACTTCATGTTACGGGGTCGTGCTGCAACAGGTACTCCCCCTCTAGAGAGTGAGCTCTGCGAGCGAGCGAGCGAAATTATCCGCCACAATACCTTCCTCCCATATCTGCTCCTCTATTTCCCCTGATACACCAAAATCAGACACCCATTCTATCCTTCTCACTCATTTTCTCAATCATACCTCAACCCACTCCTCCAGCACACATTTATACAGGTGGCTCAAAATCTCTCTCTGGTGCTGGTAATCTATAATCTTTCCTTTTATACCTATACCTTCAACTTTCCACTTCCACCTGAACCCAGTGTCCTTACAACTGAATTGTGTACAATCCTATTCGTATTAGAACGCGTGTCCTCCATCCAGTTCTCATCGTTCACAATTTTCACCGACTCATTATCTCGTACAATCTCGACAAGCAATCAACCCTCTTGTCCGGAAAATTCAGGACCAACAATTTAATTTAAACATATAACACAACACTCATTATTTGCTGGACAACCAGTCACATTGGGATCCTCGTCAATGAACATGCAGATACGCTAGCACACTCCGCCACCTTGTCCACATCCCTTTACTCCAGATTTTCCCATATACCAGCCTTCTGCCTACTTCCCTCACCATAACTCTGCTCTTCCTCACTTCCCAACCTATTGGACATCCTCTCAGAATTCCCTATATTTTCTTTAGACAACATATTCTTCTTCTTATGCATAAATATCCTCCATTTGATCTAATTGCCCTAACCCTTAACTCCTTCCCCTTTTAACAACCTTTACCTTATACTATACGCCATCAGTTCACACTCTTTACCCTTTGCTATCATACTACCCTCTAGTAGATTAAAACTATTAGGGAAGAAATGTGTGATTCTGCAAGAATGTATGTAGAGTAAAGTAGGGATTAGCAAAAGGAGAAAGGGGGGGTTTCAAGGTGGTTAGATCACGGTTTCAGGAGAAAAGTCAGGAGGGAGAGAGTACAGGGAAGGGTGTTGTGACAGAGTCACATGTGTATCCTTGGAGAAGGTAGAGGGGTGATGCAACTGAATCAGAAGGGAATAGATGGGTGGATATCGGCAGTTACCTTGAGTGTAGAGAGAATGGGAGAAGGGAGAGATTATAGGATGGATGCAGCGTAGGCATGTTATCTTGGGTCATGATTAGAGTTTTGAATGTTATCTTGGGTCATGATTAGAGTTTTGAATGTTATCTTGGGTCATGATAAGATAGTTTTGAATGTTATCTTGGGTCATGATTAGATAGTTTTGAATGTCTCCGAGAATTTCTGAAGTGGAGCTGGTTGGGGAAGTCTGAGAAACAAAAGTTTTCCTATGAGGGGAAGAAGAGGGAACAGATGTTTCAGGGGTGGAGGGAAAGTTTGATGTAGGAGAGGATGCGGTAGATGGGGTGGAACGTTTAGTTTGTCTTTACGATAAGTTGAACGAAGAGGAAGAGGTTTAGGTACCAGAGAAGTAAGGGCTGGAGTGTCTGGAATAGTCGAGGAGATCGGGGTGTCTGGATTTAGAATGGCAAAACAAATTACTGGGAGAGGGAGGGCTAAATGGGATGAGGATACTGGGGATTTCGAAAAATCTTAGGAGGAAGGGGGAGGGACAGACCAAAGGAAGGAAGAGAAAAACCTAGTCTACAAGCTACCTGTCTGGCCTCATGTAAAGTGAGGTCAAGTTTGAATCTGAAATTTACCACCTCAAACTTGTAAGCAGGGCAGTACTTATAAAATATATTACGGGAGCATCCACAACTGGTACATGCATGTGATTGTGCTGAACAGTTTGATTGATCATGAGCAGGTTGGGCACATTGCTGTGGGGCGACAATGTTTGGCAGGATGGCCTAGAAGCCAGCAATTCTGACATTGACGGGGGAAGGTCAATAAAGTCGGACAGGGAGGTACTCTGCCAATATAAACTTGAAGTTAAGTCTACCGAAAGTAATCTTGGCGATATTAGTGGAGACTTACATGGACTCTGTAGTCCACAAGGCAGGCGAGTAGGTAGATGGGGTGGAACGTTTAGATTGTCTGGTGCGAAAGGTAAAGTGAGGAGGAAGAGGGGTGGGCACTGGGGAAGTGGTAGAGATTGGAGTATCTGGATTTAGACTGGAAAAGGAATTTGACTGTAAAATACATTATGGGAGATATCACAGTTGACACACATGCGTGATTGAGTAGAGCAATTTTAATTGGCATGGCCAGCTTGGGCCCATGGAAGGCAACGGGTTGTGGAGTGACAGTGTTTGAATAGGTGGCCAAAATGCCAGCATTTCTGACACTGACTGGGAAGGGGACGATATGATCGGACAGGTCAGGACACTACACCAATATGAACTTCATGTGGAAGTTAGGTCTACAGAAGCTGATCTAGGCAATACTGGTGTATGACTTCTGCTGGCCTATGTACTGTCACTACATCATAGTCAATAAGGCAGGCAAGCAGGTCGTTTTCACAGTCTGACCAGTCCTTGTCGTAGATTGGACAATCAGTCAGGGACAGGGCTGTCAATCCAGTAATATCTGCTTTTCCAGTACCCCATGACGTAGCAGTGAAATAGTAATGACGGAGTCGGTTGGGTGTGATGTCCGAGGCGGTAGATGATAGATACCAGAAATGACAGGATAATTGTTTATATAATATCATATACAGATATATAGAATATATTGTTTAACCGAAATATACATGAAAACATATTTTATGGCGGTTCTTGGTATTAGTATTGATGACGTCACATAGTCCCACTCGCAAATCCTTGTGGGGTAGGCAGTGCATGACGTGCCGTGCCCATGCCAAAACAATAGGTGCTGAAATAGATTACCATATGCTCACAAAAATAAGCTTTTAAAGGAAACAAATTGTGACATCATAGTTTCGGAGCTGTAGGAGGAATCACAAAGAATCGGTCACTTGGCTGGGCCCAAAAGAATACTCAACAGGTTTGCAGAGGTGGAAGCAGTAGAAGGACGAAGGCGGGAGGAAGATGGGGTGGTATGCAGTAGGAGATAGAGTGGTCATTAGCGGCGTATTCAAAATATAGTGATAGCATAAGTGCTATATGAAATCAAAGGTCACACGGCGCTATTGTAAAGTAGAATAGCAAAAAGGGTTAGGAACGAGTTAATGATTAGGGTAATGTTGCAGGTTGAACAGTACTAGAGGGTAGTATGGTAGTTAAAAGGGCAGAGAGGGAAACTGGTGGGGTATAGTATAAGGCAAAGGTTGTTAGAAGGGGAAAGAGTTATGGGAGTATGAAGCATTATGATAAAGTAGGGATGAAAACGGAAAAAATTGGTGTAACGATAAGGATTAGTGGACAGAAGGGGGTGAAGAAAAGGAAAAGGAGAGAAGTTGAGGCGAGGGCTGAGGGCCAAGGTAGGGGTGATCCCCTACACCGGGCCTCAGTCCACATCTAAGCCCTCACCCTCGATAACAAGCAAGGGATTGGGGGTATTAGTATTGGGGGCCGGAGCCGTGGTCAAAGGAGAAGCAGAGGTCGGGAAACCAGAGAAATCAAGTTTAGACTAGTGATGAATGCTCCTAATGAGGATAGTCTTTATTGGCCATGGTAACCCTGAAATAATTAGGGATAAGAAACGGTCTGATCCTTTGGCGAGAGCCGTGCTGAAAGGATGTCAGCAGAATAAGGGGAAGAAGAGCAGGAATAAGAAAGGGGGAGAGTAAAAAGGACCATGCAAAATTAGTTGATTTTTTGACAAATTTCTGCCGCGTTACTAGCGGTTTATTCAAAATGCAGCGATAGGGTGGGGCTTGGGGGTGAAGCCCCCCATGTATAGCATTATGATAAAAGTATTGTGGAGAAAAGGGCAAAAATGAGTTAACGACTAGGATAAGTGGATAGAAAAAAGAAAAGGAAAAGAAGTGGGGAGAAAAGATTTAAAAAAACGTTGAAGCGAGGGCTGATCTCCTACACCCCACCCCAACTCACATCACCGAGCAAGGGATTGGGTGGATCACTGGGACTCGGATGTAATTATGAGAAAACGGACGATCGAGGCAGCTGCGAAAGGCAACTTGATTTTGGAGGCAATGCTTGAAGAGGAGGGCGTTGTCAAAGTATGGGTGTAGAGGGGATCAGAAAAATCGATCCCATTTGGCTGGGCTAAACAGTATTCAGGTTTAGGTATAGTAGTAATAAGAGCAGGTGGGAGCAGATGGTTTTGGGAGTGGAGGATATGAACTCGAGGATGTTGAAAGAGGAGGAATGTTTTTTGGAGGTTGAGTAAATGACCTGGTTATGTTTGGCCTTGACTGAAGTGGTAGGCGGTGTTGAGAAGGGAGTTGTGTTCAGAGTCGTGGTCAAAGGAGAAAGGAGCATTGGGAGAATTTAAATGTGGGGCTAGAAAACCAAATAGGGGAATATCGTGCCCATGGCTCCCCTAGGGCGTTTGTGAGTGGTACAGTCAGCCTTTCAATATGGCTCCCATATCTTAGGAAGTGGGCAGTGGAAGGGGGTTGGAAAAGAGAAGGAAAAGGAGGAAAAGAAAAGACCTTGAACAATTTGTGAAGCCTAGGGCTGAGGCCCATGGCAGGGAAGATCTAGGCTTGGTCTTCGTCACCTGTGTCCCCAAAAGGCATGAGATATTGGGTAAATTTTACACTATATATCAAGTTTTAGATTTCGAAGGGAGGAGTACTAATGTGACTTTCTTAATCTTGTATTGTCTAAATTTGGAAATAGAAACTGCAAAAGTGAAAATCGTTTAAATTTTTATTCAAGATATAGAAATATGAAAATAATATGTATGACAGGAAAAAGAAGAAAAGCACATTGCACTGGAACTCTAGGAAAAACTATTCATCAGTGTACCTGGTCCCAAAGTTTGTACATTTGAATAAAAACAATTTTACCCCTAAAAAGGTTCAATAGCTAAAGTAAAGAGCAGGATTTTCAAGAACAATCAGAACTAGAAATCCAGGCACCTTAATTGGATTAATCACTGGTCATTGTTTCCTAGGCAGTACAACTTGTAGTTTGTTTACATGTAATGCTTTGATAGCAACAAAGAAATGGCATTCTACTCTCAGTAAAACAAAAAGATTCAAATGCTGGTGTGAAATTACGATTATTCTGCACTTGTTGAAACAAGCAACCTGCTACAAAGAATACCCCATTTTTCAGAAGGCACTGACATTTTTCCATCTATCACCACTCCTGCATTTGGAAGAATTTAGAAAGAGAAGCCTCCATCTGGCAAGTTACTGCCAGAAGAGAAATCATAGGCCTGGCCATTGGATGTGCTGCTTACAACATCATCAGCAACTTCTTCATTGAAGTAGTTCTCAATAATGTCAAGGGCCTTTTTGTATACATCCTCATTTTCATGATTCTGGAGTTCTTCAATCTTATCCAGACCACCACACTCTTCAATCATCTGGCCTAAGCGATCGACTTCATTCAATTTTTCTGCCGTCTGAAAATATAAGCGGTTTTTAGTAGTAAAAACTAAATTAATTATAATGTATTAAACTTGCAACCAATCAAAATAATAATGTAGTAGGGGAAGAAAAATTTACCTGAAGAATGTTGCCAATTCCATCAAGGACTACCATAACAGTTTTAGCATCTTTGGTTGTCAAGAGGTTGCAGAAAGGTTGCAGGACTCCCTGACGCACCAACTCAACAATTTGTTCTGTTGAGCCACCAGAAGTGTAATTGGTAACAACCCAAGCAGCCTCTTTCTGGGCCTTGAAATCCCCCTGCAAAATTGTGTGTTAGTTATATATTCGAAAGCGGTTACAATCTCATTTAATAACAAAACTGGAATCAAGCTTTTTTTTTTTTTTTTTTTTTTTAATTACCTTTTCTAGGACTTCACAAATTGGTCGAATGAGCCCAAATTCAATAACAGACTGAATCTGCTCTACATTGCCAGCAGTTATATTTGAAATGGTCCAGGCAGCTTCCTTAACAATGTTGCTACGATGATGCCTCAGCAACTTGGGGAATACAGGTAGTGTTCCTGCCTTTATAACCACATCAGTCTGAAATCAGTGAAAGTGTCAGTCTCTACATCTAGTATATTATATCTAAGCAATCTACTTTAAACTTCAACAAAATGACCATAGTAATATATGTTGCACTACCTGAGAGTCATTGCCAGTGACAATGTTGCCAATGGCACGAAGAGCAGGAGTAACAACAGGAAGCTCATCGCAATTCAACAATTCTACCAGGCGAGGAACTACTCCTGCATTGATGACTTCTTGAATCTTTTCATTTGTTCCATCAGTCAAATATGACAGTGCCCAACAAGCATCAGCTGAAAAAAGGGGTACAGGAAAATTAATAATTATCTTCTAAACCTTTTTGTAATGTGTATTTTTCTTTGGTATTATGGCCTTCCTTAACAACCTTTACAAGTGACTTCACTGTGTACATTGGAGCAGATTCAATTTTGCAAATTGAAGTTATGAAAGCAACTTGGTTTACTCAGCAAAGCAAAATTCTAATTCATACAACTTAAAGCTGGATGAACAGCTACAGTATAAATGAACTATCAAGAGGGTTTATTTTATCCAATTAAGAGGTTTGGGCTGCTTTTAGTAAAAATACATTTTAGAATGGACTGCTCAAAGTAAACTTTGGATACTATCTCAGTAATATAGCATATACATAGCATTACCACAGGAAAACGTAGTGTTGGCAGTAGTACGGTTTTATTAAGGTTTTACACAGATAGCTACATAAATACTTAGCCACCAAGGTGCCAACAGGTAGAGCTAATGATAACCTGATTTCACATTTTTAATACTAATGCTATAAATATTTATATTATTGACAGCATTAATGTTACAAAAATTACAAATAGCCATGTAAAAAAGCATTAATTATTCACATTGGCTGCGAGTGATTACTGTTCAATAACTTCAAAAAAGTTTTTCTTAGTCCTTTACCATGGTCAAATGTGAATCAGTTAGCCTCACTGATATTGCAAGATGAGCTTGCACAAGTTGCGTAAGCTTTACAGTTGTGCTCATTTGGCACTGCCTTCATTTGTCAGGAAATAGCCCCGCTACAATGACAGTACCAGAAATATCTGGGTATCACTCATTCTGGTGACTTCTGGCAACCATCCAGTCTTTTGGCCGGAAGTCCGCTATGTATAATGGAACTTCCTGCTCGACTCGGTCTGGTGCGCTGTGGTGCCTATAGCTGTAACCATCATGACAAGTTGGTTTCTCATGATTGCTATAGGTGTGTATGGCTGTAAGAGGTTAACCCATTCGAGGATGCTTTGCTCATTTTTTATATCTTTTTGTGAAATTTCTGCCTTACCTGATTTCCCCTTTCCTTGAACTGGCGGGAAAATGTAGGCTTAGAGCCTCTTTATGGCCTCCTCTAAAATGTTTGTACCACAGCCGATAGCAGAAAGCAGGGTAATTTTGGGTTTCCAGTGCTTCCTTTTCTCCCTTAAGCAATTTACTCCCTGTGCAACCTAACATGTTTGATAAGAGAAAGGGGGCTCATCGTCATTAGGTTAAAAGCAAGAAAGGAATATGGCTTAACCCCCTTAAGAAGATGAAGAAAAAGTAGTAAAGAAAAAGAAGAAACTACTACGCTCAGGCGATCAATGGCAACGCGCTGACTTTGAGCGCGGGAGTTCGGTACATCAAGCCGAATCACCGCCTTGGAATGCTTTGGCACGTCGCTGTGGTGTACAGCCATACGCAACATTTCGAGGGGTTTGTTACGACGTCTAGAGACGTGACCCATAGGGAAGGTGTTAATCTAATCGAAAGGAATTTAGAGAAAAAGTAACCCACTCTGGAACCAGCAGTGTTTAACTATTTAGGCAAATTTAAAAAGAGGGCCCTTAGCCTAGTTTTGAGGGGTTATTTCTCCTCAATGACAACAGCCTGACTTCATGTCTTCACACTGAGAATGGGTTAACTAAAATTGGGCCAATCAAAACACATTTTATCCTAAAATCAACAGCCATATTACCAATATCTGTTCCAGTTAGGACTTTAATGGAAAAAACAAAATCTTGACTCACCTTGCACTTCTTTGTCGGGGTGGCTAATTAATTGGCTGAGGGCAGGAAGGCACTGCTTTACTACTTCAAAGGGTGGAGAAGGATTTTTGTTTCGACATAGGTTGCTGAGTGTCCATGTAACATTGCGCAGGAATGTGTGCTGCAATAAAATTCAAAATCATTTATTAAAAAAAAAAAAAAAAAAAAAAAAAAAAAAAAAAATGAAAATTAAGTAAGTATTACATATGATCAAGTTAACATACCTCAATTTCTGGGCCGATGAGTTCAAGGAGAGGTTTAACAATACCAGCTTTGATTACAAAGTCTCGGAGTTCTGGGCCATCTCCAGCTATGTTACCTAATGCCCATACAGCTTGCTCTGCAACATTGCTGTGAGGTGACCGCAACAGCTTTACAAAAGCTGGGACAGCACCTGAAGCTAAAAAGATAGATTCAAGTTAGAATCACCAAAATTATCCTAGAAAAAACAATCAAATCTGCTCATAACTGATATGAATAGTTTTACCTGCAACTGCCTGTGTCTGCTCTGATGTTCCAGAAGCAATATTTGTGAGGGCCCATGCTGCTTCGAACTGTAGTGGTGGGCTGAAAGATAGTGATATTTTAAAATGTGATTGCTTCATAAAAACAAGGTATTCTCTTATGTTAATGTATTCTTTACATGCTTTTTCCAAGAAGCTTGAGACCCCCCTTTCCAATTGGGGGTTATAAATTGGATAAAATACCTACAAAATTCACATTCTAGATTTTCTTCTTTTACACTACAGAACTTGAGACTACTTTACATCAACAAATGGCTTCCCTTTCATCCCTCTCTCAAATACAGTTTTAGGAACCAAAAGCCTGAAATACCTGTGCAAAATGATGTTTAATGATTAAAGCAAACATGCTAGACATGACATTATACAGCACTAAAAAAAGAATGTATTGCAAAGAAAAGGTGAAAAAAATATTTAAAAATGTCTTAATAGTCAATACAGCACTAAGATTGTATGGTAACGAAAAGGGTAAATGGGATAAAGCAGGCATTAACCCCTCAATGATAGTATCAAATCTCTTGGGGTCACTAAATATGGTGACTTCTGGCTGGGGATTCAATGAAGATGTTCAACAGGCTGGAGGTTGGGAAGAGAACAAGTGAGGCAAAGCAGAGGTACAGGCTGCAATAAATTGGGGATAGGACAATTTCTGGCAATGTCCAGATACTTGGTGCTGGAGTCCACTACAAGTAGCAGAACTTCTTGCTCCAAGTGCTCTGGCGCATTGCCATGTGTACAGCTGCAACCCGTAGACCAAGGGATGTTATGACGCTTATGTACATGACCCATCTGTAAAGGGTTAATGGGTGATAAGGTTAGAAGTTGGTGCAGACTGAGTGGTGGGAGAAAAAGGGGACAGATGTCTGAAGAGTAGAGGAAGTGGTAGGTGGTAGGTGTTAGAGATAATGTGGTAGAGGAAGTGGTAGGTGGTAGGTGTTAAGAGATAATGTGGTAGAGGAAGTGGTAGGTGGTAGGTGTTAAGAGATAATGTGGTAGAGGAAGTGGTAGGTGGTAGGTGTTAAGAGATAATGTGGTAGAGGAAGTGGTAGGTGGTAGGTGTTAAGAGATAATGTGGTAGAGGAAGTGGTAGGTGGTAGGTGTTAAGAGATAATGTGGTAGAGGAAGTGGTAGGTGGTAGGTGTTAAGAGAGAATGTGGTAGAGAAGATGGTAGCAATTGGAGTTCCTGGATTTTGAATGATAAAAGAACTTGACTGGGGGGGGAGAGAGGGGGCAGATACAGACACCTTGAGATGAAGGGAGAAAATCAAAGTGAACAGCATTGGAGTAGGGAGCAAGAGGAAATCCTCATCCATGTGATTCCTGTCTAACCTAGTGAGAGGCCAGATTTGAATCACTTGTAATGCATAATGACCTTGGTGGACAATTTAGAATGGATTAAGTGACAGCAAGCATTGAGGAGGGAGGTAACAGTACCAGTGGTCAGAGTAATCAAAAGGAGTTGAGTTAGGAATCTAGAGAAGTTAATTTCAAATATACTGGTTGATAAAGGGCAAGCCTCAATTTCCATAAACTTACAAAATTTTAATTACTGGTCATGGTGAGCCTGAAATGTGGGGCCATTTTAGTATTCTATTCCTAACCTTGACCTAATTGCCCAATCTAATTCAATGCATAATCCAAGCCACCCCAGAACATTATGAATGTTATAATTTGCTTACAATCAGAACAAAATTAAACAGTTACATTTAAACCAATTGGCTAACATGTATAGGAACTTATACAAGAGACTTGGTACCAAATGAGCAGAATAGCATGATAAACCCTTTGCACAAGCCAAGCTGGTCTCAATCATTATTACAATCCTAATACATTTCATTTCTGCTGGGAATGTATGTACACCAATTATATTCTAGAAATGTGTTTAAATAGACAGCTCCAGAAGTACTCCATCATCAAGTAGTCCATAACCATCTCATACCGGTTTACCTTTTACCTTGATTTTCAGAAAGGGCAAATCAGGCAAGGTCACATATGCCCACCAAGTAACTCCTAATTGGACCAGTTACTAAGGGTCCATCTAGGTGTACATGAAGATTTTAAAAATTAGTGTACAGTACATATACCCATCAGAAATTACTTGAAGTATAAATTTTAAGAAAATAAATAATTCATACTTGTCTGCTCTATCAAGGAATGCGACAAGAGGTGTAACCATGCCAGCATTAATAATGGCATCTATGGGAGGGTTGCGCTCTCGAGAAAGCATCTTTCTTGCAGACTGTGTGGCTACGACTTGCTTGTTTGTGTCATTGCAAGTGATGCCATTAATAATCTCTTCCAAACACATGGTAGGACCCTGGAAAGGGAGAGGAGAGAAAAATAATTAACAAGAAATGTTATTACAAACAAAATTATCTACAAAGCATTCAAAAATGGATGCAAGTTCTAGGCAAAAACCTACAGATGTATTCTGTTCCTGAAGGGGTGAAGTTGGGTCGTCAAGAGCAACATTTCGTCTCTTCAAAAGTTGTTCGTCTTTTTTGGCTTTACGAAGTTCTACACTGGTTTCCTGGCGACGTCTGCGCATCTCCTGTAAAGACAAATGGAAGTCATTGTATAAATCAATTTCAATATAATTCACATCATTACATCTTGTATTCTTTAAGGAACCTGCACAGCTATACCACATGCCCTGGGGGCATTCCTGGAAGGGGAGCAGCATATGTAATACTATGACTGGCTACTGTATAGAGTGAATTTTAGCAGAAATCTTTTGCCTACCATGCATGAAAGATGTCAGGCACCAAAACATGGGGCTCTTTTGCTGATCTTGTTACCCTGTAACCTTTATTTTTGTTTACAAGATAAGTCATGTCAACTACTCCCATTGTCTTTTGGCACTGCTTGGAGTATGAAAAAAGGAAATTACTGAAGCAGTGATGGCATAAGCCTTGTATACCACTGCTTACAATCTGATTTCATTTTAAAGTTTAGTGTGACTCAAATCCCCCCTTTTCTTGTACACAGTAATATACCTATTTATTCAAATGGACTATGTACATAATAAAGCTACTACAAGTTTGATCTTGCAACTTAAAATGCACATCATGTATCTCTGAATATGAAAAAACACTAAAAACAAGTTTTGCATACAAGTGATATAAAAAAGTTACATTACTTTGTTGGTATGGACCCTAACCATATCATAAAAATGCCAGAGGCAAGCCCAGTCAGCAAATTACCTTGAGTAGAGGCCAAACCAGCCCCATATTCTCCAGGTCATGGGTAAATTGTCAAGAATTGTTTGCTAACATCTTTCCTGGCATGAATGTTGTGTAGGGAATATGGAGCTGAATGGTGCGACCCACCATTAAGCCCTCCAGTCTTCCCTCTGCCCTTCTTATACAATAGTATTAATATTTTCTATATTCAAATCATTTTAGTGTACTGCAACCTCTGCTCTACTTGTACTTACATCCATATCTTTCCCGGCATTTTTGAAGCTCTTGAGTCGGCTGGGGCCAGGACTGTTTTCACGTGCTGCAGCCGGAGCAGGCATGTTGGCTGAGGAATCCAGACTAACAAGCAAAAAGTGGTCAAACTGCAAAAAATATCTGGAAAATAATAGAAATATGGGAAAGGTTTAGGAAAATCATAAACAAATGTGACTGACATTGATAAAACCAATTAGTACCTACACCTTAGACTAACTGCCATATCTAAAAACTCAGGGTCCCCAAACATTACCCTGAAGTGTTACCCATATAGAAATAATCATCTTTCCAAATTACAAGCCTTCCCACAGGTCTTTTCTTAACAGTTGGAATTCCTGGAAGAATTTGTAAAAAGAAAATAGGGACCTTAAAATTGTGCAATCTTACCCAAATCAATTAACCCAACTACCACAGGTACCCCCCCCCCCCCATTTCTTGAATTGGTGGAAAAATGGGGTTTCTAATACAATTGATACATACTGTTATGATTATTAAATTGTTATAAAAATCTTGGTAACATTTAAGACAATGAAATAATGCAAAAGTCCCTTTCCAAAAGCCAAGGAAAAGAGTAAATAGGTGAGATAGGTAGGACTAATAACTGTCTCCTTAGTGACCTAAGCACTTATAGAGCCATCTATGTGTAAATACAATAAACTTATTACCATGGGCATAGCATGTATTCTTGCCATACAAGCCAACTGGGTTAAATTTAAATTTCACATCCTGCTAGATCCAGTTAATACAGCCCTCATAAATATGGGCAGTATCAAGACTCCTTGCCTCCTTTTTGCAATGTTACTTTGCTATTTTCTAAGTCCTAGGCCTCATTTGTAAAACTAGCAAGATGGTAGATTCTCTTAAAACCCTATATTCTCTCTAGGAAGCGCAACTCTGTAATAATTATAAGTGAGTTTTGTCTTCTATCAAATCTGTAACACTGTTGCTGGTCACTGTGGGAAGGAATGGGATCCAGAGTATTGAAATGTGTCCTATCTGGAGCTGGTGCTCTTCTAGGTACAACTCAATAATCCTCCACAACACCCTTGTTTACCAGTGAAAATACAGCAAGAGCTTAATCTTCCTCCCAGAGCTTTGTGTACTCATAGGAAGACCTCACCTACATTTTTTTATGGTGGCCAATTTTAGGGGGTGGGGGTGTATTCCTATAAAATGTGTAAGTCCCAAGTTGCATATCTTACTCTCTAGCAAGTGTCCCAATACTATAATGAATTACCACAATGTATTAACCATTTATATTTGAATTCACTGAAATCCTGTTGCGATGAATGGCTTACAATCTTATAATATCACAGTTATAGTATGGATTTTTTTTTAACAGGTTTTTCAGCAATTCAACCATCCAATTATTAATGTAATATGAACAAATCTTGTTATTTTTCATCACAGACTATAAATGAAAGAATTGGTAACTTTACTAAGTGACTACAGCCTCCTTGAGACCAGGTTCCAAATATTCCAGCCACTCCTGGGGATCCACAATCTATGCCATATGAACCCAAATTTTCCCTAACCCTAGGGCTTCAACTGTAGACCCCAAACCCAATCACCGTATATCTGAGGGCTCTGCCCCCCAGACCCCAACCCAATTGCTGTGGAATTGCTCTCCAAGCAACATTTTCTTACATGATTTCATGTATCAGCAAGTCTAGTTTTCCCTTTATTTATGGTGTCATTAGACCGAGTCCCTGGTGCACCCATATAGTAAAGAATTACCCACATAATACTTTGGTAATTCTTTACAATATGGGTGCACCAGGGACTCGGTCCTTAATTCAATTACAAAATTTATTCATCAACCAAAGTTGCCATGACTACCAGAGGGGAGCATTGATGAGATTCAGTCCAACAACTACATCCCTCTGCTCTAGTCCATCTTACTCTAGCCATTCCTGGGAAATCCACAAACATTGTACGAGCCAAAAGCCTTGTCTATTAGCCTTACTTCCCTACTGGAGGCTCTGCCTATGGACCCCGCCCAATTGTTGTGGGCTTCCTCTCCGCATGGCACGTTCCAACATGTTTTCTTTATTTCTGATTCCCCCGCCCCACATGTTTATTTAATTCATTAGTTAGTTTGATTATTATATTGGCATTATTTTTTTTTGCAAATGTACATCAAAGTATTGTGTGTTCTAAACTTCATTATCAGCTTGTAAAGGTAGTACAGTATATGAAAAGATCGTTTTTCTGTCACTGTTCATTACAGGCAAAATTTACTTTGTACTACATGGCTTTCGGAAACAAAATACCATTATTTCTTGTCACGATGACTGCAACTTTTAGTTCTCTGTTAATGTGACAGAGCAACGCACAGATATAGAGGGGAATGCTCACTGCCATTCTATAGAGCAAAAAATTAATCAACACAAGAACAGCGGCAGCAGTCTCTATATACCATGAAATGACAAAATATCCACTACATATTGCTCAGACTAATTTCCCTACCGGGGGGAGGACCAAACTCATCATTCGGCAAGAATCTAAGGGATTTCACATAATCCAGATACCCTGCGGTAATCGTACAATGCGTCCTAACCAATAAACCAACCTAACCTAACCCTGTGGGATTTATACATTATGATTTATATATTACTTAGCCAGGGGGCTCTGCCTCCTGGACGCCCTTAGTAGTATATACGCCTAGCCAGGGGGGTATACTCATGGACCCCCATGATAATATATACACCTAGCCAGGGGGCTATGCCCCCTGGACCTGTGGTAATATTTACGCCTAGCCTGGGGGATACGCACCCTGGACCCCCGAGACTTTAGGAAAATATGATCTATATATCACCTAGCCCCCTAGACCCCCATTGTTAAACCATATACCTTTATATAGCAAAAGATCGAACTATTCTGCGCTTCCGTCTATGGTCAGAATTGCTTGGTTTCTAATAATTATTTTGGGCATTTGGGGCACCTGTTGGGCTCAAATATCAGGCTTTGATTGAGAATAATGCATTTTTCCTGTATATCCACAACGCAGCACCTAAAAAAACATTTCTCAGTGAATGGAGCCAATGGCCTGTCAAATCTCCTGGTGAGAACATGCATGCGCATAAGGTTATTGTACAGAATAGCGTAAATAATTACTAATTACCAAATGACGTAAAAGAAGTATAATACTAGAATAAGGCATTACATACATGAATTCGGAAAAACAGATGCTTGTAATAAAATAAGCCTTCTCACAAGCGCGTAGCAATAAATGGACTACTTGAGGGATCACAATAAGGAGTTACGTGTCACATTTGTTTTGATCCTCGCAAGATTAACATGGAAGGGGACTTTGAAAATGAAGGGTTGATCTTCTCTCTTCTCTGTCCTATATCTCCCTTACTTTAGATTTGCACACCTTTTGCCATAGATAAAAAGTGCATACACTTATTTTACTGTACTCTTGGTTGACATATACGGAAAGTTTCCCCCGTCTAGGGAATAAATAGAAGGTAAGAAAGGTTTGGTTTGGATTTTGGGTTTGCATGTCTTAGCTTTGGGACTGTCTTTGGAGGGTGTCTCACTCACTAGCAAATATCTAGTCCTCTACAAAAGCTTCAATTAGCCCTAGCTTAATGCATCAGTACCATGAAGATTAGAATGTAGGTCAGGTTAGGTTTAGGTTTTCGGGGACTGTCTTTGGAAGGTGCATCTCTCGGTAACAAATACCAACAGAAAATCTAGTACTATAGAGCCAGGC
>NC_061834.1:24713537-24718537 GCF_019202785.1 Penaeus chinensis | reverse complement strand
TAACAAAGGATTTCTAAGGGAGGGGGGTAGTAATTAGGTCTGCCGGAGGTCGCATCACAGTACATATAGCCGGGCCTACAGAATTTTCATCGGACTTTTCATATAAAAATGTCTCATAGTTTGACCATTCTCCTGTAAAAACGGAATTATTCATTAAATTAAGTCAAGGATACCTGATATAGAGAGACGGCATTATATCCATGATTTTTACTGATAACGTTAATCTTGACTCTAATTTTGTTTGCTAGAGATTTGTTCATAATCTCTATGCATTAGTTGTTGGTTCTTTATGTTGTTGGAGAACAGAATGGTAACTTTGAACATTCAAACACAAAAGCAGTGATCGGCATAATCGTCGGAAATACGTCAGCAAACTACATTTATGTATCATCTAAAGTAAACTTTATAATATGATAAATGCAATACACATTTGTAATATTAGATCGGCTTGGCGCAATGTTAGATAAGTATGCCGAAGAACATTCATTGAACATAATCAGACACGTTAGCACGATGGGTACACACCTCAGCAGCGTCGATGCGCAGTCACTGCAGAAACCGGTCCCTCTGTCAGCTTATCATTGTATTCCTCACCACTGCATGCGTAGGCAACGTTGCTCTATGCACGGCCATTGCTGATCATTTTTTCTCAATCTCATTTCACATTTTCACTCTTTTGAAACGTGTATTTAGATTTACATTTTACCGGTCTAATGCACAAGAACATTAAATTATGACCGTAATCACCATCCGGATTCACCACAAAAACCCACCATACATTATGTCTCCCATTATGATATAATTATCTTTTGCAATACGTAAAATGGACCACATGAAATAAAAACGGTACAACTCATACTGTACACTGTCTAGAGGTGAAGGAATGTGTATCCGTGTGTGTATGTACGCGTTTATTATGTTTGCTTGTGTGTGCGTGTATGTTAACGTGCAATAGAAATTGAGATTTCTTAGGAGGAATTCCGTTGATTTTGACGCTGCTAACACACGTTTATGAGTATTCGATTCGCTGCTATATATCCTAAAGATGCAAATTTTGCTTATCGTTACCAAGTGCAATTGCATGTGTAATGCTCAATGGATATTGTTTTCCTTCATCTGCTTATTTTCTCTTAATCAGTCATCTGCCGACAGTTTTAGACAGCTAAAGCTAGTTTTGATGCCATATCTTGAGCCGTTTTCGAAACCAAGCTGATACATCTTAGCGTGTGTAAATTTTGGTTGATTTATGGAGGAAAAAAAACGAGAAGTAGAGGGTCTTCTTCTTCGAGTATAATCCTAATTTGCTTGACAGGATTGTCTGAAAGTTTTCTTGAATGTAATTGTTGCCGTTTTACCAGTGGTAGGACGCGTGGTTTTTTTCTCACTGTTTTACTACTATGGAAGGATTGGATCTGGCTATAAAAATTTCACACAGAACACGCTTTACTGTACCTGTCTTGCATTTTGTGTATCTTTGTATTTAAGGTGTCTTTGTAGGAATTTAGTTTTATTGTAGAATGAAGAATAAAAAAAGATAATCAAGATACAAAGGGAAAATGCAAGTAAAGGCAGGTAGTTTTCATCATAAATTCTAGCCACCCTTGGGAACAAGCTCTTTTGGAGAATGGAACCACGAATCACAAATGTAATGATAAGGCATGACTTGATCTTTTAACTTCCTTTTTTTACTAAGCTATCTTTCTATCTCTTTGACTGAATAAAAGACGGGTAAACCCCAGAGCGCAGCAGGTCTCCAAGTATGGATTTTTGCATACTCTTTGGGGTTGGAAGTGTGAAATAGGCACTAGATATAAATGCCCATTAGGTATGAATAGATTAATATAGTAATAGCGGTAATAGTAACAATAACCGAATTATTACAACTACTACTTAAGCTAGCAATAACAATGGTATCGCAAATAATAAAGTATGATATGAAAGTAAAATGGTCATAACAAACTTAATGATGCTGGATAAATCAGAAAGTACCTTAGAGAAATAAAAAAGGATTAAACGATGTGCTCCCTGAATACGTTAATGAATACTGTTTAATATCAATGTTATATAATGAGCAGCAGTCATTGTATTTTGGTAGTTGGGCTCCTTTAACCGAACGTTCCATAAGCATGAATATGTAAGCCTGAAATATATGATTTTGTTCTGTTAAGATACAATATCCGTATTAATAAGTCAATAATCTGCATAGTATAGCAAACAAGCTATACACTGACTAATAAATAGAGATAAAGAATAATAATTGCGCTGGTAATGTTATGTGATATAGGAATGCCCCATTTCACCTCTGAGAATTCAGGAATTCAGAAAATCAGTTTATCAGTTATAATTCGTCAAAGCACGACTTCGCAAAAGCGTGCAATACTTATTCAATGACGAATTGTTTACAAGAACACATACTTTTATAATATATCCAAGTCGTACCAACGTATACCTTCAATTCGCAAAAAATACTCCGATTCAATACTACTTTAGTCAGCTGACGTTTTTATATTTGTTTTTACATGATAATCTAACTTCCTACAAAATTCCATTTTGTAATTATTAAAGAGGACAGTTTCTTATCTGCGTCTTTAATATGAATGTTAATGAAGAAAATAGTAATAATAGAAAAGAGGCATAATATTTTCATAAGCAATGCTAATCTAAAGATATATTGTTTGCATATGACGCAGTAATGGTTTTAATTACAATTTTAGGATAAGTGAAAATTAACTTGAATATATCTTGCTATTTGGGCAGCGGGTAGAGGCATCGTCCGTCTGTTGCAGGACACTCTTGGTCAAGGTGGAACTGCTGGCAACAGGGAAGTGGCTTAAATTAAAGGCATATATTGACGCAACTGATGATTTTTGGGCTCTACAGATTTTTAAATATGTCTGGCGGAGGTATAGTGCATCAGAAGAAACGGCAGAGGTTCCTTCCTTGTTAGATGGAACTACGCACAAAGAAATGAGCCTTGGGGCTTCTCCTTTGTTTCTGCACTTCCTCCGCTCTTTCGTCACTCGGGTATTGGGGCCACGACTGTTCGCTAAGATGAACTATCCGGACGAGTAGATACTCGTTGCTCATCATTTCTGGTTATACAATTTGACTGTTGAAGGTAAAAAAGGTAAGGCGTGTGGTGTTGCCCACCGGGTGCAGAGATTCGTAGGATCCGCTCATACTCCCTTCCACACACACAACCCGACCGAAAGAAGAAAAAAAAATATACACACGCACACACACACACACACACACACACACACACACACACACACACACACACACACACACACACACACACACACTGTAACGAGGCCTATAAGCGGTCGTGTGCGGACTGGGATATGTCTGACGAGATGCAGAGATCTTGGGCAGCGGCGAAGGTGTAGCAGACTCCGTGAACAGTAGCAGCGGTTTATTATGGAGAGAACGGTACAACTGATTGATAGAGATTCTGTCTGGTCAGGAGGTTAAGGGCTGTCTGCATGTCGCTCGCAGGCGACCCTCTTTTATACCGGTCTACATGGAAAATTACCAAAGGGTTGCAGATGAGCGAGAATGTGTTCGTGTAAGCAGAGCGATGTCACAAGGTGGAATGTCTGTTGATGTTGGACCCGTTGTTGTGTCTATTAGAGGGTTTGGTATGTATTAAGTAATATTACTGTAATAAGATATGTGTATGAAGTAATAGATCTATATGTATGTGTTTGCTGGTGGCGTAGGCTTTACACACACACACACACACACACACACACACACACACACACATATATATATAGTTAGAATGATAGATAGATAAACACACAAACACTTACACACACACATGTGTGTGCATATATATATATATATATATATATATATATATATATATATATATATATGCAGGACGTAGGCCTTTCCCAATCTTTTCCAACTTTGTCTTGTGTTTTTTGGTTCCAGTCTTGGCCCCAAAATTTCGTTATTTCGTCACGCCATCTTGTCACTGGTCTGGCCCTTGGCCTCTTTATGTTATCTATAGCGCAGTCTGTTTCTTTCTTTGTCCAACTGTCGTCCTGTCTTCGACATGCAAGACCTGTCCATTGCCATTTTTTTCCTTTTTGATGCTCCCAAATATATCTTCCACCTTTTTTCTGTTCCCTAGTCCGCTTCGCCCTTATCCGATCTCTTAGGCTAATTCCCAGCATCAAACTCTCCATCCGGTTTGGGCACTTATTAATTTCCGCATTGGTTAAAGATTGTTATTTTTAAACATAATAGCAAGGAGCCTCTTAGTATATTACTGTGTCTGCCGATGGCGCTCCAGCCTAGACTGATACGTCGCTTAATTTTCCCTTCGCTAGATGTTCTTTATCTGTACGAGTTGCCCTAGGTATATATACTTGTCCACTACCCCTAGCGCTTCGCCTTGTACATGTATCTGCACGAATTGAACTCTACTGTTAAACATGATCTTAGTCTTTTTCTTGTACATCTTAAGCTCGACTTTCAGACTTCCTCTATTCAGGTCGTTTATTAGTTGCTGCATTTCATTTGCAGATTCACTGAAGAGAACAATATCATCTGCAACTCTTAGATAGTTTAGTTATTCATCTCCTATTTTGATACCCTTTCCGTTCCATTCTAGCTTCTAGTTTGTAAGTAACTGAAAGGAGGATTATGGGTCGGTAGTTCTTTTTAGATCCTTTGTATCCCCTTATATATATATATATATATATATATATTTATATATATATATATATATATATATATATATATATGTATATATATATTTATGTATATATATATGTATATGTATATATATGTATATGTGTATGTGTGTGTCTGAGTTTACCCACACACAAGGACTGTATGAGCATATAAGTCTATATAAGTATACTTACATACACTTGGCCGCGCACATATACTCGCACGCACGCGTGTGAGTGGGTACGTGTTTCCTAACCGACGTAGTGTTCGACGCCACAACGTAGAACGAGATTTGGGATTTCTAACCGGATGCT
>NC_061834.1:24691037-24696037 GCF_019202785.1 Penaeus chinensis | reverse complement strand
CACACACACACACACACACACACACACACACACACACACACACACACACACACACACACACACACACATACACACACACACACACACACACACACACACACACACACACACACACACACACACACACACACACACACACACACACACACACACACACACACACACACACACACACACACACACACACACAGAGCATTTGATAAGACATTAAGAATCTGATGTTAACTGCCAACAGCTCAATTGTACAAATATAAAGTACATGATCATAATATTAAGTAAAAGTACTCTTACTATTTGATATAAAGCAGATTCCAAATGATTTTACTACTGTGTAATTTTGCAATATATAAAAGTTAAGACTGATATATATATACCGTTTTTATTTGCCAATGCCTTTCATTTGTTCTTTATAAATAATTTCAAAGATTTTTTACCAATGCTTACTGAATTCTCTTCCATCTTTTTCTGCACGCAATAACATTTTGACAAACATTTCAGGCATGAAGGGGGTTCCTAAGTCTTACAAACTGGTCAACTGTATGTAAACTTCCACTTGAGACTAAAATCTCGGCCTATTTTCAAAAAAGAAAATATCATATAGTTTGGTGTCTGTTCAAATTATTTCATTCAGGAAGACATTTGCATATGAAATAGAAGAAACAATGAATAGATATTAGAGAGTAATATTTGCCATTCCTAATGTTAGCATAATGGATATGCAATATATCATTAGAAAATGTTATTTATTCACTTTATTTTAAAGTACACTAATGTATTCATAAATAAATTCTGTGCTCTTATTCTAACATTGACTGCCTTTTGTTTTTATATAATTTTATTTGCAACTAAACATCTTGAATAATATAAATTTGTAATGAAGTAAAAAGCATACTAGTACGAATAGCACTACTTCTATTAGTAAATAAATAAAATGATTTAGGAGAAGGCTATATTTGAAAGAATGGTCAACTGCATATGAAGAATGCAATATCCTCTAGTGGTCCCAAACAAAAATGAGGTATCTTGTCAATCTAGCAAGAATTAAAAAATAACAATTTAGCGAAAGTAGACTTAAAAATCAGAAAAGATGATTTAGAAAGAAAAATAATAATTCTGGAAATACTTGCACTTTAGTCTCAATAAAGTAATGCTCTAATGCTAGCTGCTTACTAAGAAAACCAGAATGAAGATGGCAAATATTCTTATAGCAGACATAGAGGCAGTGATGATCAACCTAAGTTGTGTCATTCTAAGGCAACAACCAAATGTACTACCTTTAATTATACATTATGAAATGGTAAACACAGGGGATCTCATCTTTTGCTTGAATAACAGAAATGTTTCATCAAGAGAAAATTACAAGCAGGGTTTTTAACATAAGAAGTTTTATAATACCCAATAACTGTAGGATGATGACAAAATCTATATATTTTGTTAAAAGCATAGTATCTTTCTACTTTTGCTTTTTATAGTTTTTTTTAAGGGGAATATGTTTTTAAAAAGATTAATTAAAGAATGAAATTTAAAATGACCTAATTATATTCCAACAAATTTGTGAGAAGCCACTATCACAGACGTGAAAACATATCACATATTTCACAACAAGAGTTTTTTTTTTTGTTTGTTTTGTTTTTTGTGAAATAAATATCAACAATCACTTCTTCCTAGACAGACATAAATTTGTTTTTGATATCTTCATAAAAAGAAAAGGAGGTAGAATACTAGATAAATTAATGAGAGATAAAAAATCAGCGCCTTGATTGCACAAAGGTATTTAACAAGAACAATTGGCAGCTATTGTTTTCAAAGTCTTTCTGCTTACAAAAGCTTACAACATACAAAAAGCAGTCTTAAGTTGTTTTTACTGTCCATATCTGCTTGCTAATAAAAGCCTGATTTTAATATGAATTTTAATGCACATCTTCAGGAGTAGCTGCTACACTCTACTTCAGCTTGCACCTTATACTTAAGCAATTATCAATATGACATTCATTCCATGATAATAACCACTGGATGTTGGTAGACTTTTTCTTGCTTGACCTAAAAGCCATTTACATAACACAAGTCAATTTCCCGTGGTTTAACTAGCTGCAGGTCAACCATATTATTGTCTCTCTAGGTTGCAGGCTTATAACCAATTCATTTGTCACTCTCTGCTGTTGAGGCATTTAATGATTCTTCTCTCTGTTTATAGAGTTCTTCAACCCAGCGCTTCACCTTTGGGTGAGAGAAAGCACCTTCCGTTGTCTTGAAGAATTCCTCGAGGGATCCTAGTCTTTCCTGATCCGTTTCATATTCAAATGCTTGGAGAATCATGTCAAATTTATCCAGATCCTTTACAAAAATGGCCTCGTTTGTTTTCTGTTCTTCATATTCCTGTTAAAGGAAATAAAATTTAATAAAAATCTGCAATAATCTTCCTTTAGCACTATTATTTTCAACAAAATTACATCCCAAAACATAAATATTTGTTATGTATACATGTGTCTGTAAGTATGTGTATGCTGATATATGTGCATGTATGTATGTACATGCATACATTTATACATACACACATACACATACACACACACATACATACACACACACATACACACACACACACACACACACACACACACACACACACACACACACACACACACACACACACACACACACACACACACACACACACACACACACACACCCAAACACCCAAACACCCAAACACCCAAACACCCAAACACCCAAACACCCAAACACCCAAACACCCAAACACCCAAACACCCAAACACCCAAACACCCAAACACCCAAACACCCACACACACACACATACATATATATATATATATATATATATATATATATATATTTAATATATATATATTATATATATACACACACACACACACACACACACATATATATATATATATATATATATATATATATATATATATAAGTATTTATATACATATGCATTTACATATGTATGTATTTACCTATCTATGTATCTATCTCTCTATCTATATTTGTATAATATGTATATTCACTATATTTGTATGTATGTATGTATGCATGTATTATATATATATATATATATATATATATATATATATATATATATATATATATATTTCACACACACACACACACACACACACACACACACACACACACATATTTGTGTCTCCTTATCATGAAGCTTTTTAGTCTTGTAAACACCATAGCTGTCTTCTGTCAAACACCCAAACACCCAAACACCCAAACACCCAAACACCCACACCCATACACACACACATACATATATATATATATATATATATATTTATATATATATATATATATATATATATATATATATATATATATATATATTATATACACACACACACACACACACACACACATATATATATATATATATATATATATATATATATATATAAGTATTTATATACATATGCATTTACATATGTATGTATTTACCTATCTATGTATCTATCTCTCTATCTATATTTGTATAATATGTACATTCACTATATTTGTATGTATGTATGTATGCATGTATTATATATATATATATATATATATATATATATATATATATATATATATATATATATATATATTTCACACACACACACACACACACACACACACACACACACACACACACACACACACACACACACACACACACACACACACACACACACACACACACACATATATTTGTGTCTCCTTATCATGAAGCTTTTTAGTCTTGTAAACACCATAGCTGTCTTCTTACAAACAACTGTATATAAGGTACCCTTGTTCCTTTACCCTGAAACCATCATGTGACCATATATATCTGAATTTGTGTTCATTCAAATTTATTACAATTACTTTATGCTTTACATTTTATGGTTTCATTCTGTTTGTGGTTTCATTTGGCTATGAGGAGTGCTCAAAATGTATACCAGATCTACTTGGATATAAGTAGTTATGGCAGGGCTGGGGCATGTATGCACTGGACAGGGAATGAGTAGCCTTGACCAATATGTATGCCTTTTTTTCTAAATCTGGCTCTGCCACACAGATATACTAGTTTGAACACCATAAAAAATTGTCATTTCCTAGGAAACTACTGATTAAACCTGCCAAAACTATAATACCTTGTTAAACTTTAAACAGACATATTAAAAAGAAGTAAAAGATTGAGTGAAGTCTAACAAATGCTAATCTAACACTGATTTACCTTCATTATCTTGTGATTTATTAGTGTAACTTTTGGGCCCAACAGAGTCATAGGTCAATCATGATGACAACCAATTAATTTGGGGGCAGGTATAATTTCTTGAAGAAAATATTTTTTACAGTGTACCGATTGGACACCTAACTCTAAAATATAATAACTAATAAAGAGATATAGATATATATAACTATACCCATTTATTGTGCTAAATACAATATGTGTCATGTTTCCAACAAAATATTAAAGCATTTTCCTAGAAAATGGGAAAAAATTCACAATAATTTTTCCAGAAAATAAAGACCATTCTAATTATAGCTTCTCTAATGAAATCAGATTCATATGAATACCAATATCAGATACTCGTCCTTAGCAATACAAGTAAAATTAACTATCACTAAACTTTGAAGAAAAAAATCAAATCATTTACGTACCAAAAAGAGGTTAAACATTTCATTGCCAGCTTTTTCCCCAACCAATTTAGTGAAATGCTCCATGGCTGCTACTTCTCGTTGATGCTTCTCCTCACTCGACACACCACAGTGGGGCGTCAAATCACCTACTATACTCTCTGCCATATCATGTACTAAGGATATCCTCATAACTCTGTCAGAGGGAAAATTCAATAGAGTAATCCTATATCTTTTATAACAGTAATTGCCTGGTATCATGATTAATTTCTTCATAATGTACTTAGAAAAAATATTAGATTTCATGATAAACTTGTAACTGCTATTAATAAGAATATGCAAGATGAAGGAAATTTAGGTCATCATCATA
>NC_061834.1:24683537-24686037 GCF_019202785.1 Penaeus chinensis | reverse complement strand
CTATGAGCATTCATAATTTGTTACCTTTTTTCCTCTGTATCAGTTTTTCAAATGTGTGTTATCTCCCATGATCATGTTTAGGCATATTTTTCAACTCCTGGATCCGTTTTATGTGTCCATCATTGTAATAATTTTTTTTGCAATTTTTGTTTAAATATCATTTCCCTTTTTCAGCTTGGTGATCCTCAAGGGAAGGTTGTAGATGGAACAGTATTCCATGTTGTAGAAAACGATCTTTATATCGATTTTGGAGGCAAATTCCACTGTGTTTGCCCTCGACCACAAAGGAACGCTGAGTATGTTGTTTTTCTTTCTTCATAGCTTTATTTTCATATTACTTGTGTCATTAAATGGTATATTGTAGTTTGTGAGACAAAGAAGTTAACAGTTGGAGTATTTTTAATATAAGTTTGGCCGTTGCTAGATGAAGGATAATAATAGAATAGCAGATGATGTTTAGTTGTGTATCTTTATCATTTTCATATTCATTGATTTCTCTTTTGCTGCAGAGACTTTGTGAAGGGAGCAAGAGTAAGACTTCGGCTGCAGGACTTGGAGCTCTCGACGCGATTCTTAGGGTCATCAAGAGATTTAACACTGTTAGAGGCAGATGCTATTTTACTTGGTCTTATTAGATCACCAAGAAATGTAAAAACTTAGGCAGTTATTTAATTATTATCACTTCTTTTTTTCCTATAACAAAATTAGTACGAATTGTTTATATAAAGAAAAAACTTGTTATTTTAGGGATTTTTCATGTTTATTTCATTGAAGAGATGAAGTAAAACAAATGTGAATAAATATGTATATATTGAATTTTTGAAGTTTGAACTTTCTTTTGAAAATATTGCCTTTGAATACACTTGATTATTATTTTCATTTTTACTTACATTAAGAAATCTTGAATCTTTTATTTAGGTCCCTGATCGTGATACCATAATGACTTAAGAAGTTTTCATTACTAATAATCACTGCATTTTTTCCAAAGTAAGCTAATATATTAATATAAAGAATTCACAATTCATATGTTCACTTCAAGAAAAGGTGGAATTAGGACAGAAAAAAACAGTCAAATAATGTGGACCAGAAAGATAAAACAAAGTAGATCTCCTTTCAACAAAGAAAATGAGGATGAAACAAAAAATTAAAGCATTTAAAGAACTCAATACAGAGAGTAAGATAAGTATGTAAGAAAAAATAGCTTTCTTCTTTCTCAAGAATGACGGGGGAACAGAAATATATTTATCTGTCTGTCTGTCCAATCTATCTATTTCTTTTTTTCTATTCATAGTTTGGCTAACTTAAATGGTCGGTAAGGGAGTGTGTTGATAACTGGTACATGTGTATTAGAATTTGAAATCTTTCATAAAGGAAAATATAGTGCTGTATGACCTTTGATGTCTAGCACATTTATTCCTTCTAACCATTAACCATTAACCAGTTCATAATGAAGAAAGATAATATAGTGGATGAATGGATTTGGTAATATGAAATACTGAAGGACTGAACAATTTTTGTTGTATAGATCATTTGATCGCCAGGGTAATGCATAAGTAATTTCAAGGTTTACTGAACTTTTCAAGCTCTAAAGAAAATTTAAAAAGTTATTGTTCAAATAACATTATTTGAAGAAAAGCAAAGATAGGTTAGTGCCAGCATCAGCAATGAAGATTTAAAAACAACAATTTAAGATTAAATTGCCTGTAAATACCTACATCAAAACAGACTGGAGAACTGAAGTGATATACTAAGGTTTAACCCATTTGCCACGGGCATGTCACGTACGTCCATGCCATGCCCACTGTGAGTTTACTTGTTTAATTGTTTTAACACATAGACGGCCTGTCTCGCCTGTTTACCCTTTTCTTTAATTTATGAAAATATATTACGTTATCTTATTTTGCTGTTACTAATGTTTATAACATTATAGTAAGTATAATGTTTATAATATAAATAACACCATCGATATTCATAGTACTAGTAAATAGTACATTTTCCTGCCAATTCAAGGAAAGGTGAAATCAGGTAAGGCAGAGCCATCTATGTGTAGAGACATTTTACAAAAAAATATAAAAAATTAGCACAGCATTTTCCCCATTTTTTATTCATTTTTCCCCGGCGGCAATGGGTTAAAATACACTCCTTTTTATATCAAATAGGTGTAAATCAAATAGATGAAACTTTTCATTTAATCCTGAAATCAAATTTTATTTAGATTACTGTAATTTGGTATACTGTTTAGGCATTATTTTATAGGTTTTAGGTTTATTAACTTATATAATGACCTGTACTGTACTAAGGTGGATAAGTGGAAATACTGCAATGTTTTAAAAATGATGAATTTTAAACAAGTATTTATTTTTAGTGATATCAAATGAAGATTATCTTTATTTGCTTTTATCAAAAGGAATGAAAAAAAAAGTTGGGCTATTTTTAATTTTTTTTTTTTTAAGATGCAACAACAACTGTACAAGGTAAATATACATGATTTTACAAAATT